>NC_051074.1:61733093-61975593 GCF_004664715.2 Peromyscus leucopus
AATAATTAAGGGGGGGGGAGGCTCGGGCCAAATGTTCATGCATTTCTACTTAAAGGCCTTCATCTCTGGGATTTGGGAACAGCTTACAACTATTCCTGGCTGAAAGCATAGGCACACCCTCACTTCAGACTCATTTCAGAGCAATCAGACCTCACCGGTAAGACAGCGGGAAGTTCAGGACAAATGGCGGCGGCGGCGGGGTTGAGCTTGCAAACTAAAATGCCGCCATGTGTTCTTGAGCACAAACACCGAAAGAAGAGACAGGGGGAGACAGATTTGAGCCTTTCATATGATAAACACTGCTTGAAAGTCATTTCGTGGAGACATAATTTCAATCTTAAACAGTTCTTTACAGAGACATTCCCGTATTCCACTGGAATCCCTCCATGCATACGTTTCTTCTACAAACTTTGTTTAAACTTTAGAAACACACCTAGTTCAAAATCAGTGCAAAAAAAAAAAAGTACCAAGATTGATAATTCAACCAGCAGAAAAATGTCAAAGCTAACATTTTTTTTTCTTGTGAATTATTAGATATTTGGAGCATTTCAGAAATAACCCACCTCTGTGCATTCACAGCTGGATTTAACAAATCTAAACCTCCCGCCTATTTCCTTTTGATCGTTTCTTGTTGTTTTTGTTTGTTTTGCCTTTGTTGAGACAGAGTCTCACTCTGCAACCCTGGCTGTCCTGGAACCTGCTGAGTAGACCAGGATGGCCTGGAACTCACAGAGATCCACCTGCCTCTGCCCACCCTGGGATTGAAAGGGTGTGCCACCGTGCCCACTTTCATATTCTCTTAAGAATACAGCATTACAAATAAAGCTCAGCCGTCTTTACTGCCTTAATCACGTTTTGTACCTTCCCTTTCCAGATTTGGAGTGCAGTGCCCTATGGATATTTTAACACACTTTTTTGTTATTCTTGTGATCATGTGTTATAATATATATTGGATGCGTTATAAAATATATAAGGTTTTATTTACTTATTTTTATATTTAGAGTGTTTCCCCTCCATGTATGTCTGTGTGCCGTGTGCCTACCTGGTGCCCACGGAGACCAGAAAAGGGGAACCAAAGCACCTGAGACTGGAGTTATAGATGGTTGTGAGCAGCCACGTGGGTTGTGGGAATCAAACTCAGATCTTCTGGATGAGCAGCCAGCATTCTTAACATCTGAGCCATCTCTACACTCCCTCAATATTATTTTTAAAGGAACTTGCATCAAACTGACCTCCAAATTCATAAGGAAAAGTTGAAGAAGGTGATCATAAAAGAAAGCCACTTGATATGGGCACTGATTGTGCAATTAGTTAATGCCAGCATAATTTAATCAAGGCTCAATTATATAAGCATAAGCTTTGTGACTAACAGAAAATAACAGGCACAAAAACACTGAGAATCGATTCAATGAGGATTCATGACAAGGAGATTCCAATGCTATCTGACATTCCTATCTTAAAACTTTTTCAGTAGCTATTTGTACTGAACCATTCATTTTACACACATATGCGTGTCCACACACCAAGCATGCTCATTCACTGCTTATCCCTGATTTTGCTCACAGCTGAGGAATAAAAAAAAAAAAACTACATAGGCTTCTTTTTGCTTTGTCTTTGTTTTTATTTAAGTGCTGGAGATAGAATCCTTGGTCTTACATGTGCAAAGCATGTATCTTACCACTGAACCACAACCAACCCTCTTTGACCTTTGTCTGAGGCAGGGTCTCAATAAGTTATTTGTATTCTTTCTATAGATTAGACAGAATGTATTGAACTCATAATCTTCATGCCTCAGTCTCCCAAGTACCTTAGATAATAGCCTGCATCGCTAGGTTTGTAAGTCAGCTATAGCCAAGCCTAATGGCCCAAGTTTACAGTCTTAAGACGTCAATATGTTAGAGCACTTGCTCTTCCAGAGGACCAGGGTTTGATTCCCAGAACCTACATAGCAGCTGACAGCTGCCTGTAAATCTAGTTCCAGGGGATTTGATGCCCCCTTCTGGCACCACAGGCACCGGGTATGTACACAGTGCACAGACATTGACGAGAAACACTTATACAAGTAAAATAAATACATCTAAAAAGGAAAAAGTAGTTGTGTCATCAGATGAGACTATACTGCTCTTCCTCTGAAGAAAACAATCATGGCTCTTCTTTTTTTTTTTTTTTTTTTTTTTGGTTTTTCGAGACAGGGTTTCTCTGTGTAGCTTTGCGCCTTTCCTGGAACTCACTTGGTAGCCCAGGCTGGCCTCGAACTCACAGAGATCCACCTGCCTCTGCCTCCCGAGTGCTGGGATTAAAGGCGTGCGCCACCACCGCCCGGCTATGGCTCTTCTTATAAGGAAAGAAACAGCAATTCAGCAGAGCGGTGGGCAGCACTTGAAGCAATATAATGGACAATATTTTCAAACTAACAACTTTAGCACAATGCAGAACTGCAATTCTACAATTCGTGTACTGTTTCTTATCCCTCATGGATGAAATCTGAGGGCAGGATATGAATATGTAGCTTCCTGGAAACCTAGGCTGTGATGAAGTCCATATACATGTACTCCTGAGATCCTTTTTACTCAGGTGGAAACATGCCAGAAAGCTGCCTTGCAAATACTAACAAGAAACACAGTACTGGATGAAGTGCATGGGGCAACCCCAGAACTCTGTCTGAAGATGTCACTCAACGTGATCTTAACATGAGGGAGTAAGTGGAGATCTTAGTCTATCACATTATTAAAATTTAATGCAATTTTTGATAATCCAAATTCCTGGACTATTCATGCATTCTGCCTCTGTGTACATAAAAACCATCTAGGCAGAGTGGCCACACTTTTGGTGACCACAGTCATCCTTGGTCATGACCCATCCAGGCAGAGCAGCTACATTCCCGGTGACCACAGTCACCTCTGATTACTGAGTGTTTTCTAGCTTAATGGGTGAGAGCATGCACACGATGCTAATGAAGCGTTTTGCTCCAAGATATTTTTAAAAATGTACATGAGGAAGAGGAATTGTTTACTTTGATTATTTTAAGATGTAAATGCAGCTGCTTCAAAGTAGAAAAATAATAATCTAGAAGAGGGGTGTAACTGTGATCCATGACAACAGATCAAGAGTTAACTTTTGCTTTCGCTCTTCTTCATGGAGGAGGAGGGTGGGGGAACACTTCCTGAGCATTGCCATTAATTAAGTACCAGTTGCCACTGGGTTTTGCTTCAGCCTTCTTCCAAGAGTCATGCTGGGTGTACAATAAATGATTCTTACATAGTTAGGATTTTTTTTTTCTGACATTGCTATTATAATAGAACTTGGTTTGTCCTTGTCACCATAGCAAAGACATAGGGGAAAAGGCCTTCTTGTATCACGTGCCCAGATCCTCTCTGAGCTTGCCTGTCCCTCTTAGTTTCCAATTTTGATTACAATCTGGGACAGTAAAGAAAGCAGGGGAGAGTAGATCAGGAGGACATTGTGGTCATATTTGTTCCTTAATACAGCACTCTGCTGTGCCTTAAGTAGCAGCCCTCTAAGCCTATCGATCCTCCCCTTTCTTCTATATAACAAATGCATCACTGCCCAGCTTTCCGTCCCCGTCCTGCTGAATCACAGTGCCATGTAGTTAGTGGCTCTGCCTTGTAGTCTGTTGTGGTCTAGCTATCATTACCCTTTGGAAGCACAGCTTTGATCATAATGACCTCCTCCTCACCCTGTGCTTGGAAAGCTTTCAGGACTCACCCTGGCCCAGAAGATGAAGGCCACTCCTCGGATTCAATTTAAGCTCCCTTTCAATCTGTCCAGGTTGTTGTGATCGCCTTTCAATGGAAAGAGTTCGTTCCCATCTAGTCATCGTCCTCCAGCACATGGAGCAGTCACCCGGTACATGCTTCCCCATATCATTCTGTCCACCACGTTTCCCCCATCTAAGTGCTACCGATATCTTCCTACACATTTCATTTTCCACCCTTTCCTTCCCATCTTGGGAAGACTCAGGAGGCAGAGGTTAGAACAAGGAGCCAGACACAGGGGACTATCGTAGCCCCTTCCGGACCGTTTCCTCTTCTTTCTCGGCAGTTGATCTTGGTCTACTTGGTGAATTGGTTCTGCTGAGTGCTCCACGACGTTTTTGAATCGCCTGTCTCTGTCACTTAACAGCACACCACGGTATCTGGAGAATGTGCCGTATGGAGAGAAGTTGTTAAAAGTGTGTCGCTGAATAGTTTGCACTAAACAACACTAAACCCTCTATGATGGGATGAAGGAGAAAAAAAAAGGAGAATGGAACCAGCTGTAGCTAAGATTTCTCAGTGGGGTGATCCACACGGTATCAGACTGGAAAGCCTGAGGCTCTGGCTCCAAATGCTGCTTGGGGAGCCCTAGCCTAGTCCTCTGCTTCAGAGTGGCTCACAGTGAATCTTATACACGCTGACTTTGGGAGATGCCTTGGGTAGCCGTGGGGGGGGGGAGAGAGATGGCTCAGCAGTTAAGAGCACTGGTTGCTCTTCCAGAGGACCCAGGTTCAATTCCCAGCACCCACACAGCAGCTCACAACTGTCTGTAACTACAGTTTCAGGGGATCCAACCCCCTTTTCTCTGGTCTCAGTACATACCAAGCATACATGTGATGCCCAGATATACATTCAGGTGTAGCCAGAAGATTTCTTGGGTCCCACCAAGCTCCCACAGTCCTACGACCCACTTATAAGATAATCACTCAGAGTGCAAAGGATGACCGGACTGCAACTGACATCTCCAGAGAGGCTACCTAGTGAAGAGGACCCTAAGAAAGACACAGAGATCGCCCAACGACAGAGCAATGGATGAGATCTACATGAGCAACCTGGGGGTGAGGGGGGTAATAGAGGGCAAGGGTCGGGGAAAGAGAGCTTAGGGGAACGGGAGGTCCCAGCTGGATCGGGAACAGAGTGGGAGAACAAGGAAAGAAATACCATGATAAATGAAGACATCATGAGAATAGGAAGAAGCAGAGTGCTAGAGAGGTCCCTAGAAACCCACAAAGATACCTCCACAATAGACTACTGGCAATGGTCGAGAGAGAGCCTGAGCTGACCTACTCTGGTGATTGGATGGCCAAATACCCTAACTGTCATGCTAGATCTCTCATCCAGTGACTGATGGAGCAGATGCAGAGATCCATGGCCAGGCCCCAAGTGGAGCTCCGGGAGTCCAATCGGTGAGACAGAGGTGGGATTGTATGAGCGAGAGATGTTAAGACCATGATTGGAAAAAGCACAGGGACAAATAGCCAAACTAGTAGAAACTCATGAACTGTGAACCAATGGCTGAGGAGCCCCCATGGAACTAGACCAGGACCTCTGGATAAGTGAGACAGTTGATTAGCTTGAACTATTTAGGAGCCCCCCAGGCAGTGTGACCTGGACCTGTCCTTGGTGCATGAGCCAGCTTTTTGGAACCTAGGGCCTATGCTGAGACACTTTGCTCAGCTTTGATGCAGGGAGGAGGGGACTGGACCTGCCTCAACTGAATCTACCAGGCTGGGCTGACTCCGCTGGGGAGACCTTGCCTTGGAGGAGGTGGGAATGGGGGAGGGTGCATTGGCGGGGGTCGGGGGGTCGGGTGGGCTGGAGGGTGGGAGGAGGGAGGACAGGGAAATCCATGGCAGATATGTAAAATGACTAGAAAATCTCTTATGTAAAATAAAAAGAAATCACTCAGCGGCTTAATATTGTTTATAGCTGCTTGGCCATTTGCTCAGGCTTAATACTATCTCTTACACTTAAATGAACCCATAATTCTCATTTATGTTTAGTCACATGGCTTGGTACCATTTCTCAGCTCTGCCTTGCCATCTTGCTTCCTCTGTGTCTGGCTGGCAACTCCTGACTCAGCCTTCCTCTTCCCAGCATTCACCTTGTCTGCTTATCCCGCCTATACTTCCTGCCTGGCTGCTGGCCAATCAGCGACTTATTAAATCAGTGTACAAAAGCATTATCCCACAGCATTGAGGCAAAATACCCATGTACGTAAAATACATTTTTTTTAATTTAAATTAAAAATGTGCCTTACCACCCTTGTGAAATTCCAGTGCATCCTGGATAATGTTTACAGAGGTGGATATTTCTCCCTTCTCCTAGCTTTTAAACTAAAAGGACCGCCACGTCCATAAAAGAAAAACCTCCTGAGTAGCCCTGTGACAAGCCCGACCAGCTCTGCTCTCAGTTGACATGTTCCTGCCCTTCATATAGAAAGTTTAATTTTCTAGGACATTTTCACATTTCTTTCCTCATTTTTTTCCTTTCACAATTCAGAGTCATTCCTGCACTGAAGTTTCTTTACAGATAAAATACTTATAATCGAGTTCCATCAAAAGGAAAAAAGAAATGAGAGTTAATGAGTAAATGGGTTTAAAGCATCACAAGAGTCTCGAATGAGAGGTGCATGCTGTTTTACTGTTATTAACGTAATGCAGCCATCCATTACAGCCAGTGCAGAGAGAGGCTCCGGCCTCATTTACTGGCCAGGCCACAGAGAGGGTCTGTTCACGGCCCTGGAGACGGACAGCCTCTAGGGAAACAAACCGCAAGGCCCCAAACAACCTAGAGAGGCAGCCTCACGACCTGCTATGCGACTGGGCGCTTTGAAATGGACTAGGGATGTTAGACAGTCAAAATATGGCATGGACACTGAGCCGAGGACCTTGAGGGAGGCAGCGTGTCAGCCATGTTTAATAGATGAAACAAAATCTAGTGAAATTAGAAGGCAGCCACAAACCAGACACATGAATAAGTAATCTGGGAGCTGGCAGGGTTGCTTCCTCACGCTTAGGCAGATGACAGGCATTCCTAAACACACGGAAAAGACCGTTTAACTCGGTGTAGATCACCCTCACGGTGGTCATTTCCATGCAGCAGGGAACTAAATTAATGTCAAACCTCCCAAAACAGTCATGAGTTGCTTATATACATTTGAGTATACATTTATAACCAAAGGTATGCCAATTGTCTCGGGTACCCCCTTTTATTTCCCGTGCTTTGGGCTTTTTAGAGCATCATGTGGTCTTCTATAGCTGTTTGCTTCCTGATAATTCAAGGGAGCTAAGGTTTTTAGTTGGTGTTAATTGTATCTGAAGCAGTTTTGAGGGGGGAATCTTCTACTTAAAGACCCCTGAAATTATTGTTTTCAAGTTAGGCTGGCTCTTTTTCTTTGTAGCTTAGAAGAAAAGAGATCTCTGTAATCGCAGTGTCAAAATGTCAAAAGACTGAGATGCCCTGAAAAAAGGAAGAAAAAGAAAGAAGAGAAAACAAAACAAAACAAAAAAACCTTAAAGGCATGCTGCAGACCTCAACCCTACAAATCCTTGGCTTGCATAAAATGCTAGTGACATGCTGTAATTAACTAGTTACTCCTCTCAGAATGAATAATAATGCAATTATTTGCCAAAAGCAGTGAAGAGGAATAGTTTCTGTTTTTAAAAATGAGTGCCTTTCATTTCTATATAAGAAAAAGAACCGGATTCATTTGCATAAGCTGCTCAAGCCAGTGACCTGCAACTTCACTGTTCCCTTATATGATAATCCTGCCACCTTCTTACCGGAGCCTTATGTATTTTCCAGTCATCCGAACTAGCAATAGACTGCCAAACTGCTACAGTGTTCACATTATATCAGTACCAGATATACCCAAATATCACAAACTGTAAGCAGTGCTAGGCTGGATAAAGTATCTCCTGTCACAAGTGAACATTTGTGTCACTGAGGCCATGAAGGATTCATACTGTATTTTCTTTGTGGAAAGACAAATGAGGAGGGTGGGGGCCTAAGTTCTTGAAGACCCTTTTCGGTGGCTCCATGTGGGTCACACAGCACGGATCAGTACAGCTTCATTAAATGATCACTACTAGTTAGCCTTTCTGAGTTCTGTCCAATAAACGTTCTGAAAACAGAGGTAGTAGAGACAGACCAGAAAAGACCGGGTGATTCGTGGTTGCTTACACTAATTTCCTGCAGGTTCCTCTCCTAAGCTGGTTGCAGTGGTGCCTTACGAGCGGTAGGCTAGGGTTTGTATGAACGTGCAGCCAGCCCCACATTCCTTTGCTGGTCACCTGCCTTGGTCTCATTTCCTCTCCAGTTTCCAGCCCTTTTAATTTAGCACATCTCTGAATTTAGTGTCAAGACACAATGACTGTACTCTTGAATTCCTTCCAAGTCCATCTAGCCATTCCCCCTGTAATTCATTCAACAAGTTTTTTTTTTAATTGAAGATTTGCTCTAATGCACTGTGCTGCATACCAGAAATTCAAAGACAAATAGGATATCTTGGTCCTGAAGAGGTTAAAGAAGAGTATAAATATAAAATAAAAATAAAGAACAGTAGTGAGGCAGTGAATGCTACCATGAGGTGGATATGAGCCTCCTGTGAATGGAGTCATCGTTGTTAAGGCTGAAAACCATACTACACCACGCATATAAATTTGCAAATTTCTCCTTTAAAATTTTTGAAGAAGAAACTCAGGAAAGATTGGTAAAGCACTCCAACTTTATACACACACACACACACACACACACACACACACACACACACACACTTCAGTTGACTCCAGTGACCTGTATGTTTTCAGATGGTTGTGTGAACTGTTTAGATTTAGTCAAATTTATTCACAGCATTTTGAATCTATACCATTCTGACTAACTGATGCTTTGAAGTAGTAAGATTAATTCAGTGACCACAGGATTAGTTATTTATTCTGATACCCGGCAGCGTTAGTTCACGATATCTCAAAAGTGTCATTCAACAATATGTGCCAATATTCCAAGGAGTGTGGCTCTTGTTTGGTAAGACAGAGATTAAAAGTCAATATAAACTCAAAACAGTGTAATAAGTAACCCAGGAGTAGACACTGCATTTTTTTTTAAATCCAACTCATGCAAAGTATCTCTTCTATCAGTAATGACATGAATGTGCATCTGTCTTAGTTTTCCTTGAACTTCAATTTACAGAATGGTGCAGCCTCTGGCGTCAGGCTGCCTAGATGCAAAATCGTGCACTCCTGCTTATAATCTATGCGGCTTCCTCCAGACTCAATTTTCTTACCTATTAGATGGAGATAGTAGCAGTGGTTACCTTCCTTTGAGAGTATAAAATAGTTACTTCATTCATTTCATTTGTTTATCAACATGTAGCTATTGAAAGCTGAGTATACCTAAAATGCTTAGCAAAACGAATATAATTCAGTCATTACCAAAGAAGAATGTTCTGGAAATTCAGACTAAGGTCTTAGGACCCTGCCTGTTGTTGTAATTTATAAGGCTAACAGATGTAAATGTACAAAATACAGGAAGTAATAATGTTAGAATCAGAGTTCAATGAGCTAATGGAAACAGGCAAAGTGGATCCTTGTACAATCTGCTCACAGTTTTCTTTCTCCTCATATTACAGTTTTCAAGCTGCTTTAGCATGCCTTTGTGGCATCTCCCACTAAATAAATGATAAAAGACTGGGAAAGCAGCTCATTGGGCGAAGTTCTCACCTCCCATGTACCAAGCTCTTGATTCAGTCACCAACACCACATAAAATAGGATATGGTGGTAGAAACCTGTAATTCCACACTTGAAAAGTGGAGACCAGAGAATCAGAGAAGTTTAAGGTCATGGCTATACAGTGAGATCCAGGCTATCCTGGACTCCCCAAGACTCTATCTCAGAGAAGGAGGGAGGGAGGGAGAGAAGGAGAATTGTTCTTCATAGAATTCCAGTTTCAGTCCATTCTGAGATTAAGAAGATAGAAGTTCAAAAGTATTTGCTTGTATATTAATATTTGATAGTTTGGAGAGTAGTGGAGGACACTGGGAAAGACCAATATGGCGAATGCTTTCAGGAGGCTTATATCCCAGAGATTTAATGGAAGCTGCATCTATCTCACTTTCACGGAAAGAAGTCTCACCTCCTTCTGCGATGGGAATGAAACGACCATGTATGTACTTTTCCTTACCCATTCCCTGAAATGATTTACTTGGGGTAGTAAGGAAGCAAACCTTCAAGGAGGCTGTGACAGAACCATGGCAGGAGTAGACCAAAGTCCAATGAGTCATATAGGGTGCGTGTGGGGACTGACGTATGGGAAAGGGGATCCTGTGAACTGCCTGGAACGGTGGTCAATGAGGCACTGTGGAAACACTGAGCCTAGTCGATTCAACTCGAGTGAATTGCTTTTTCTCTCTACAGGTCTCATCTCATCATTCATGAGGTCTCATCTCATCATGTTATATGATATTCAGTATGGGTTTCGGAGATTTTAATTATGTTTGTCCAATTATAGACATGTGCACTCCCGAATTTCTCTGGATTTCGTTTGTAAGCTGGTGAAGCTCTGGATACCTCAGTTGCTATTTCAATAGATAGGCAGCAATGTGCCATTGCATCCATTCTGCTTGTGTGGGATCTTCATAAGACTCCGAGACATCCTGAACAGTAGTTAAAACCTAAGCCACCTTAAAAGCACAAGGGACTGTCTTTACACAGTGAGGCAAGTTGGCCTCACTGCTCCAATTTTTTTTTTTAAGCCCAGTGGCTAAGGCAAGCCTGATCTACAGGGCTATTTCTCCAGGGCCATTCTGAGGGGCACACCTCTCTGTGAACTCAGTCAGCACCTGACCTCAGATGTTCAGCAGCAATGCTGGGCTCCTTCCCACCACAGCTGAAGGAGAAATTGCCACCCTCGGGGATTAAGGATCTAGACAGTTGCCACCTGTCCTCACTTTTATTTCTGAAGTAGATGAATATAAAACTAATCAAGTGCTACTAGGGAAATTCTTCCACACATGAAAATATATATTTTAAGCATACTAGTACATTTCCTGCCCACAGTTTTAGCAGTAGTCTAGGTATTTCTGACACAGATGGTCTAAAGACTGCATTCTGAAACTAGCTGGTGTGTAGACAAGCCCTCGCCACACTGCATTGATCAGTCAGTATTCTCAGACCGGGAATCAGTTGGGTGCCAGAGTTACTACTTAAGAATACAGAATTCGGGGCTTCTAGGCACTACCTCAGCTTCCACAGGGCATAGGAATCTGCTTATCAATCTAGGCTTTTAAAAGTTCTGTGGGCAATTCTAATTTTCAGGATGCAGTATTAAAGGAAGAGGGCCAGGCCTCCACACCTCAAGCAGCATATGCGTGTCCTGTACCTTACTAGATTCCTGGTTTTATGTACTGTCTGGTGTCTTGGCCTGTGTAATAACTGCATGAATGAAGCAATGAATGTTAACAGCCAGTATGCAACGGAGTTTTATTATTATTTGTGTGTGTGTGTGCATGCACACTCTCACACGCCAGCGCGTGCATAGTATGCATACGTGTAATGTATTCAGAAGTGATTCACAACTTCAAGAAGAACATATAGAATAAAGAATACAAATGTAAATAATCTTTCAATTTTTATTCTGTAGAAATAGTAGGTTTGCACACACCAAAAATGCAATATGCTAATTGGTTGGATTTAGTGCTTTTTCATGAGTACGGGTGTTTTTCCAAATGGATGCATGTGCAACTACATCCATACAGCAGTTGCCAAGGCCAGGAGAGGATGTCAGGTCCCCCGAAGCAGGAATTACCCATGTTTGTGAGTCAGCATGTGGGTGCTGAGCCCTCTGAAAGAGCAGCCAGCGCTCTTAACCAAAATGTGATACTCCAAAGAAGAACGTAGACTGTAAAACAGAATTGAGAGAACACTTAAAAATAATTTTATAAGGTTTGTTTCACAATATTTAATTGTAGTTTATGTGACCTAATTAATTCTCCTTAATTCACCAAATGTTTCTCTAGTCTTTAGAAGAAAAATATTAAAGCCATGAGCGGCAACCAATTTGAATTTGTCACTTTATTATGTAAAATACGAGCCAAAAGTAGAAACTGTATACCTTGGGAAGGAATCTTGGGATATGCTGAAAGAAGCCTGAGAACCCCGTGCGATCTCGTGTAAATTCTTTTTCTAGGGTATGAGTGTTTTGGAGAGGCTACCCACACCTGCCGCTTTTCTAAGGGCTTTTGTGGCTCTCCAAAAGGCTAAGGACCACTGAAGCTTCTCGTTTGGTATATTTCATGCATAGTCTCCTTTGTGCTGGAGAAACATCTCTACTGATGGCATTCCAAAGAATGCACTTGATTGCCTTCTGTCTTACTGGCCTCTGGGACATTTTTTTGAGCTCTTCTCAACCGTTTAGCCGTTCCACGAAAGAAGGCACAGGAGTGTGTTTCAGTCACTTCCAAAGCAGTTCTGCTACAGTACCCTATTTGAATTCTTCACATAGCCTTGTGAGATTTATGTACGTTTATTTTTGATTCACTACTAGGTCCTCTGGATTATATACTACTAGTTCTGTGTTGCATTTTCATCCCAGAAAACTGGCAGAACTTCTCTGGAAGAGCACAACTCGAAATTCTGTTGCATTTTGCTCAGCTACCTCTCTCCCATTTGTATTTTACTTACACTGTGGTGATATCACTGTTGACGCCCCACATTTTATTTCTCTCTTCCTTTAGGTGTGTATGCAACATTGACTGTTCTCAAACCAACTTCAACCCCCTCTGTGCTTCTGATGGGAAATCTTATGATAATGCATGTCAAATCAAAGAAGCGTCATGTCAGAAACAGGAGAAAATTGAAGTCATGTCTCTGGGTCGATGTCAAGGTAATGTTCGTAGCAAAATTTCATCTCAAAGAATGTTTTTAGTCTCTGTGCAGAAATGAAAAGTGAAGATAGCTCCTTATTAGGCAGCTATTTCATTTCCGAAAGACAGTTCTGATTCACAATGGATTGCGTAGTCAACTGTAGATTTGTGTTGATTATAGGTGTTGGAGGGCCCATCAGCAACAGTGCATGTCTTTTCCAATCTAACAAGAGTGTATTGTCACAGGAGCCAGTGTTCAGAAGACCACAGCCATCCTCCTGACAGAGGCTAAAGAGAAAGTCTGGTCAAGAATTTAAGAATTGATTAGAAACATTGGAATTAAAAGCAATCACTCTTTCATGTATTGATATATTAAGTACCTCCCTAAAAGCTGAACATAGAATACTCTGTTTTGTTGTTCAGAAGAAATAGTGTAGGGAGCTTGGACTGGTTTTTCTGTTATTGAATGTATCTCAGTTACAGTTCTGAACCTTATTGTCCCAAACTTCAGAAAGCAGAGACCATTCTGTTATTCACACAAACATAGATGTGCATTGAAAGTCTGCCTTTGTATAGAGTGCTCAAAACTATAATTGAGCTGTTGTTGTTGAGGAAAATAACAAACCTTACCTGCAATAAAGAAATGAAGGTATTGTTGGAAGAGTAAATTTGATAGATACCTAGGAAATGGTTAACTGACTTTTATTATTATTTTTAATAGATAATACAACTACAACCACTAAATCTGAAGATGGGCATTATGCAAGAACAGATTATGCAGGTACGTAAAATTTTCTACTAGTAAAATGAGAGCCTTTGTGTGAGAGTCTTGAGCATGACTGTTTGCCATCTGTCTTGACCTGGGCCTTCCTTGATCTTCTTTCTTAGTTCAAGCTTTTAACAGGCAAGAAGAAATTCATATTGAAGCAAATAAGACACACTTTTTTTTCCATAGTTAAAGCAATTGTCAAAGATGTCAGTAAGATATAATTAACTTGTTTTGACAGTGCAAATGGTACAAATGACAAAACATTTATCAAATTAATGGGCATCAATGGAAATTAATGCAAGGTTTGGCAGTATATTGTAATAAATGCAAATATTCTTGTTTGAATTTTCATAAAAGTCAACAGTAGAAAGCTTGCTGGTCTCTGAGAAGACAGTAACAAAAGAGAACTAACTGCAAGTGCTACCACAAAGGACTTCTGTCTGCATGCAAAGTTCAAATGGATGCATAATTTATCTTTTAAAGTAACTAGCATGTTTCATTTATTTAGATTCTAGAATGCAGTTTCTCAGACATGCAAAGTTATAATCAATTTCATGTGAAAACATAAATCTTATTTAGTAACTCTGGAACTTACTTTGAGTAGCAAAAAAAAAAAAAAAAAAAAAAAAAAACTACCTAATTTAGTTTTCCTACAGTGAGAAATGATTGTTGGGGATGCAATTGGCATTTTAGCAGATGCTTATAATTTATGGAAATTTAAGGTAAAATGATAAAAATGAAATTATTGAGCTTTATAAAAGTATTCAAGGGATATTTATTTATTTAATTTTTGCTGTTTTGAGACAGAGTGTCTCTATGTGACTCTGGCTGTTCTGAAACTCACAAAGATCTGCCTGCTTCTGCCTCCTGAGTGCTAGGGTTAAAGGTGTGCCTTACAATGCCCATTGCAAGGGATTTTTATACAGAAGTTTTTGTTTAACTACTAAACATTTGTAGTTTCTAACCAGTGTTATAACTAATATTCAGACAAAAACAGTTGCTTCTTATCCTTCAAAATATGTACTACCATTCATTCTTCTTATTTCATCATTCCATTTCACTTCGTGATAATTATCATTATACATAGAAAAATTCCTGGTGATTTTTTAATTACTTGTACATATTGGAATGTAGACATAAGAAGAGTTTTTAACTTTTGCATATTTTACTTTAATGTTTTCAACATCCAGAGAAGACTACATATTCTAAAAGCCTGAAACTATCAGTTATTCAGTAGATTAATATTGGTTCTATTATATATGTGTATATCCTAACCATTCCCAAAATATCCACTAGAGATATTAACAGAGTCTCCTTGAGATGAATAGACTAGTGCTCAGTACGTGGAGGGAGTGTTACGATAAATGATTGACCTCCTCCTCGGCACTCTTCTCAGCTCTTGTTCCCATTGTACAGTCTTTATAAATATACATGTTTTATGTAAAATCACCTCTCAGAGAATGGGTTCTGGGACTGGTTCCAGCCCTTTACAAAAACCAAAATCTGAGGATACTATATAGTCTCTTATATAACATGGATGTTTACATATTATCTGTGCACATCTTTTCTATGTCTTAATAATCTCCAGATAATTTATAGTAATTAATATAATGTAAAGTCTGTGAGAATAGTTGTGGTGTTGTATTGCTTAAGGAATAATGATTTTTTTTTAATTCTCTGTTCATATTCTAAAAGATGCAACTACTTCACATGTATTTTTGGTCCACAATGAGTTGAATCTGTGAATACGGAGCTCATGGATCTGGAGGGCCATTTTATTTTACTTTTTCCCAATTGTAATTTCTAATGTGTGAAATTTCACACAAATGCAGGTAGAATACAGTCATGAATCTTCGTGTAATTGTCTTTAAAAACCAGCAACATCAAGTCATGACTACATTCCAATTCTCATTCTCTCTCTCTCCCCTTCCATAATAGGTTCAAGAAAATGCCAGAAATCACAACTGAACTCATAATTTAGCACACATATAAAAAACAATTTCTTTTTTAAAAAATCACAGTACTATAGTCATCTTTTAAATACATATATTCTCTTATAGTATACAGAATTCATCAAAATTACTTGAAAAATAGCACATTTTGGGGAAACATTTTGCAGGACAAGTGTTCCCAAAAGTGTACTACCCAGATATACTGATCCATAGAAACTTATTAAAAGTAATAAAATATGATAGTGAAAATGAATATCTGAGACTATATATGCTTTAAGATTTAAATAGAACCAAATATGAATATTATATTTATTATAAACAACTATTTTATGGTATTATTAGCTGCTGCTACTACCTGTACTTATAATAACTTTATACCTCCTGTGAAAACTGATTTGTTTGAAAAAAATCTTCAAAAATTTTGCATGCTATGACTGTCTTCTTCTTTAAACCACCCACAATTGGACTTATAAGAAAATCAAGTCTTTCCCTGAGGATTTTCTTCCTCAACAAGGAACCCTTGAGGTCTGCCAGCATCCTGTGCAATGCCTACGAATGTACACACCTGTGCCAGCCAATACCCATGTAAAGCCTGCCAACCTCACCATCACTCACATTGCATGTAACAATTCAACTTCAAAGAGAGCAGAGGGTTGGATTTCTACCCCACACACTTGATTTCAGACAGTTAACCTATGCTGTTAATTACCACTGTTTTTAGTTCATTTTGTTTTTTATTTTTAATATTATTTTTATCCTATCTCTTATTTGAAAGTGTTGATGCATTTAAAAACTGTATTTTGAACGAATCATCCACCATTGCCTCCCTCCTCCCAACTTCACATCCTCCATTTGTTCTTGTCGTTAATAACCCCTTGAGTCCAGCTGTTGACAGTGGCAGAGGAAGGGAGAGTAATGCTCCTTGGGGACAAGGCCTCATCTTCCCATGCCCCCCCCCAGTGATGGCCCCACACCTAAGCACATATGGGCTGCACAAATTGTTTTCCATCTTAATGTTACCTCTTTAATGGACACGGAAAGCAAAGAGAATGTTGCCAAGCGAAAATGGTCAGGCCACTCAACATGCTCCAGATATTTCTAGGTTGACAACAGATTAACCTATTAAATCTCAAAGAAAATCTTGTAAGATAAAGTGTGTGATATTTGAGGGCCAGCAAGCTGGCTGATCAGGTAAAGGCACTTGCTGCCAACTCTAATGATCTGAGTTTGGTCCCCAGGACCCCTCAGGTGGCAAGATAACCCAGCTCCTTCATGTTTCCCTCTAACTTCAGTCTGCACGCTGGTGCTGGGGCACAAATGTGCACACAAAATAAAGAAAAAAATGAAAAAATTTTAAAGATTATGTTTAAACATTTCCAAGCTTCCCGTAGGATTGTTCATTTTCCCAAGTTTTAGAATATAGACTTTGGGAAATATAAAAGACTCAAATGGAGAGTCGGTGTGTTATTGTCCTGGTAATTTATATTTCACATGTTTTTAAACTCTCCAAAGAGGGAAAACAGGAACTGTGTGACTCACAAGCCTAGAGGTTTGCTCTGTGCTCACAATTAATTTGATGTCACAGCAGCTTCCCTTGCTAAATAAACGTCCCCGGGCTCTCCCAGCAGAAGGAAGTAGCAACTGTAGCTCACTCATTTTTCCAGATGTGACATTAGTACTGTAAGCTAAGAAGCCTTTACCAATCCCCTCTCATTTGTAAGCTACTTTAAAGGCTGTCAATACAGGAACATTCACTTCTAACTACAAAAATGGCTATCTTTTTTAAAGAAGTCCTAACTCTCAAAATAAATTTGTTAACCTCCTCTGTAATAACATCTAAAAGAAAGACTTCTGCCAAGACCAGTGGAAACTGAATTAAAATTATGGATTTTAAAAAAACTAAGAATAATATCTAAAACAAAAGTAACATGTGCAAGAGGCTAGAATGTCTCTACTGTGCACAGAGATATGAATTCATGATCCGCATGGGCACAAAACTTTAGCTAGCACCAGAAAACTGGAAAAATTTCCAGTGTATCCCACACAGAATTTTTCTCTGTTTAGGTTGTCTGCAATCACCTTGCTATCTTCTCTCTTTACTCATAATACCCAAGGCATTGTTGAGTCTTGAATCAAAAGCTTGGCATCTCTGTGTTCCAGGCACAGTGACAAGTCCCTGTCCTAGAAGCTGGACAGGCCAACTGACATCATTCTCCTCCATCAGCCTAGGTCTGTCTTTTCATAACAGAGTCAGAGACACAGGTCTTTTTCTATCACAAACCTAGGATTTTCTGGCCTTTCCATATGCAAATAGTAAACTTCCCTTGTGAATATTGAATATATGTGTGTATGTATATATTTGTCCTCATCAAGTCATGTTCTTAAAGGAAAGTGAATTTAAAACCTGTGCACCTCTGTGTCTAATGAATGTCCATGTCTGTGTCTCCTGGTGGATTCCTCTCTGGCTAAGAGCCTGGTCAAGCTTCAGAAAACATGGCTACACATTCTTTTCCCAGTGTACTTAATTTTATAGCTTGGTTAGATGTTCAAAAAGACATAAATTTCAACTACTTTACTTTTTATCATCTAGAAAATAAAACGTATTTTATTTTATGGCATCCTATGCCAGTTTCCAAAAAGGATTTGCAGTGTTTTTATAATTAAACTACAGTCAATGAGGGTGTTTAAACAGAGATTGAAAACATAAAAAGCAGAACTGTTAGGGAAAAGAAATACATCCCGAGCATGGCTATTACAGTTATACCACTTAGCCCTACGCTTCCTTGAAATCTGTACAGGAAAGGAATTATGGTTGAGTCTGTTTATTCCAGAAACCTACCCCAAGTCTTCTGTGCAGCAGTGCTGGCCAAGGCTCCATGAAGGCTGCTCATCGGCCTCAGTCCTGAACAGGGGAACCAGGATCTTCACTGTCTGATAAAAATGGATTAAAAATAATTCCAGAGAACAAAGAGAAAGTTTACTTTGCTAAATCATATAGGAAATATTCAGCACAGACCTTTTTATGAACCATCACTAGAAAACATAAATGGATAGAATCTTCAACAGTGATATTTACAAAATATCCCAAGTGGCTTTCTGTATGGCTGAGGATTTTCAAATAATTTTTTTATAGAATTCTAGGGCACTGTCTTAGTTAAGGTTTCTATGGCTGTGGCAAGACACCCTGGCAACTCTTATAAAGGAAAACATTTAATTGGGGTTAGCTTACATTTCAGAGGTTCAGTCCATTATCACCATGGTGGGGAGCACAGCGGCTTGTAGGCAGACATGGCGCTGGAGAAGGAGCTGCTACATGTTGATAAGCAGGCCACAGGAAGTAGACTGCGACACTGGTTGGTATCTTGAGCATATATGAGACCTCAAAGCCCGCCTCCACAGTGACACACTTTCTCCAACAAGGCCATACCTAGTCCAACAAGACCACACCTCCTAATAGTACCACTCCCTTTGGGGGCCATTTTCTTTCAAGCCACCACAAACACAAAAAGTTAGATCTGTATATCTCAACGATACAGTGTGTGAGGCTGACTGAAGCAATGAGTTCCATTCATTGTATGTTTCCAAAATGAGAAGGGTAAATATCACAGAAAAATGATGGGGGAGTCTATAAGGAAAACAAGTCTAGTTTATTCCCTTGTGTGTGCAGGATAAACAACACCGTGTAAAAGAACAGGCAGAACCTGTGTCAGATAAAGAATGTTCTCAGGCATGTATGTGACAAGACAGAGGTCCCTGATTTTAATGTTAGTCAATGGAAAAGAAAGTCCTAGGCTCTCTGTACCTTCAGAAGAGCCAGGACCTCCCTCCCTCTGGGACCAGCACCAGGCAGAGTTTACCTATCGCTCTGAGCATTGCAGTTCACCATATCTTGTTATTTTGGGGAAGTCCCAGGTTTTAGGAAACATTCTGTATAGAAATGGACTTATCTTTAAACAATAATTGAGATATTATGCACAAGTCTGAAATGTGGAAGAAAGAATCCAGACTTACAAGCCAAATCCTCTCTGCCCCATTAGTATCCCATCAACCCATTTTCCGCACAAAGCAGAAACTGACATCCCTAAAAGGAGCTCAACACAGCCTAAGTGAGTTGTCAAACTAACTCGTTCTTTGTGGAAGCTGTTGCAATTTACGAAGCCTTTCCCCCACAAATTGTCTCCTCAGTCTTCACAGCAGAAATGCGAAGAGGTATCAGAAGAACCTGACAGGTGAGAAATGGAAGTTCAGAGAGATTAAGCATAGAGACTGCGTGGCAGAGCTGAGGTCCAGGACAGCACTGTGAATTGCAGGGGCCAGCGGGTGTGAACAGTGAGGGACCCCAGGAAAGTTTAACTGCCTAATACTCGGGTGCTTTAGAGCGGACACCACACCCTGAACTTAACCTTCTGTGGGTCCCAGGTTGAAAAACGTCTTGTCATGATGCCTATGCCGCTGTGAAATACTCCAACATGCTCTATAGTCTGTGTGTCTCCCCAGCCTCTAAGCGCTATTTCCTTTGATTTTGAAAACTCCCATGCAAGCTGGGGTGAAAACTCGTCAGTAAAGTGTCCACTTTGCAAGTATAAGGACCTGCATGTGAGCCTCGGAAACCATGTAGACCAAAATAGATGTGTAGTCATCCCAGTTCTGGGGAAGAAGCATCAACAGGAGGATCCCTGAGGCTCACTACCCAACCAACCAGCTGAGCATACTTGGTGAGAGACCCTGTCTCAAAAGACCAAGGTGGGTGGCAGCTGAGGTTGTCTTTAGACCTCTGCATGCCTGCACACACAAATGTGCATGTATATGCACACACGGCTGCATGTGCATGTGTGCGTGCACACACACACACACACACACACACACACACACACACACACACACACACCTCTCCTGTTGTTTCCAGTCTCTTCATGCAGTAGAGAATCTTGAGTAGTATTTGCTGCCAATAAACCTCTCATTAATTATTAAAAAAAAAAAAAAAAACACTCCCCAGCTTCTCTGTGATGTTTTATGGTTTACAAAGATTCATTCATATTACTCTATTTGTTTTAAGGTCAACCTAATAAAAAAAAAAGGTTACAAATACTAAGAGTAATGCCCATGAGGCTCAGAAAAGCTAAATGGCTGGCCTGGGACTAGCCACAGTACTTTAATTTTGTCCATCTACCTGGACAAATGGGGCACTTGCTTGTTTTGCTGAGTATTTGCCTTGATGGCTCCTCTACTCCAGGTATACAGGCATGAACATAAAATGGTTTCATATCATATTTATAACATGAATTAATTCAGCCATGTGGCAAAAATCCACATTTAAAATGGAAGCTTTTTCCATTTGCTCAGGAACACAAGGAGCACTTTGCTGGAAAACATGTTATATCTGGGCCAATAATTTGATCTATAAGAAATAAAGAGCAGAAAATGTAAGCAGCAGCTTGTAGCACAAATATTGGTATCAGCAGTGAAACAAATAAAAATGTTTGCCCAGGCTATTACAGTGCCACTCGACTAGCCTGGAACATTTAGCCCAGGAAATGAAGTAAGATGTCAAAATTTCTGAGTGGGGGAGAGAATATTTCGATTCAAGTATTTTTCCCCCTGGGATTTAGATTAGGAGTGCTGCAAAATTCAAAAGGCCTCTGTGAGCTCTAACTCACAACTCTCCTGCTTCTCAAGCCTCTGTGCTTTTGTGGCTTTCTCCCTAAAATCCTGTAGCCGGTCACCTGCGATCTTCAGTTATGTTCATGGTTATAGATAAACACAGAAGTGGTATCTGCAATACAGATGAAGGCTTGCTCGGAAAAGTTGCCTTGGGCCCTAAGAGACACTCTGAGGAACTGTGTTTATGCCCCAGTTCGTAAATGCATCCTGCATCATTTATGTGCACTCTTTCCTGTTTGAAAAGCCCCTCTCCGAGGCGGCTTTCCACCTGGAGGTGTCATTTATCCATCTATCTTTCTCTTCCACAAATGTGGGACAGCAGTTCTGCTGGTGTTTGCTGCAGAATCGGGGAGCAGCAAGTTTGTGCACGGGCTATACTGTGCTCGGTTGCTTAACCTGGAGCTGATCCCGTGACTTTCTGACCCCATCATGTAAGCTACTAACAAGAAACTAGTGAGATAGCTGGTGTTAGTATTTAGTTTCAGTCTGAAAGTGAAAATAAATTTATGTTTATGGGAAATGACCCATTCTATGGAATATGACCTGTGTTATATGTGCTCAGAGTTTTTAATGCAGATTCACTGTTTATGAACTCAGGCACCGAAGGTTTGCCCAACCCTTCCTTTCCAAGTCATTCTCTAACTGTTGCAAAAGTCTTTGGCCAACTTTTCAACTAACAAATATTGAAGTAATACTTATTGATCACTTATTTCTATGTTCTTAGCATAATAATATATCTAAATTTTCACACAATCTTTCTGTTTTCCTAAAATCTATATAATTTTATGTATAGTATACTTTAATAACTTAATATGATCACACGACCCTTATGACCTAAGATTTAAATAACAGTTTTGTAGGATGGTATACTCATATGACAGAATTGAAAAAATGGTGATATCCATTTGACCATTGAAATTAGTCATTTATAACTCAAGGCATGTGTTTAAAAGACCTATACATTAATTAATAAAAGAAAAGATGGAATGGGTAACCAACAAAAATAACAAGAACATAGGAAAAAGGAATATATTTCTGTCGATGTAAAACATTGTTCACAAAAATATGTCAGTGCTCATATGTGACGACTAACACATGCACACAGACCCTTAAGAAGCAAAAACAAATGTTTTCAACAAGATCAGAAGGAAAAGATACGTCACTTACCACTGGCAGCAAAGCAGAAAAACATCTTTGAGCTCCAATGCCCTCGTATTGTTAGTGAAAATGCCACAGTGCTCCACCCAAATTGACCCTTATCATCTCCACTCCCGCCATATTATTTACATTTCGATGAAGTACAAGTATGCATTGAATGTATGAACCTCGAACAGTAGGCAGATCCCAATACCCTGGAAAAGATGTTTTCCGTAAAGTGCTGAGAGTGCCCTGAATCTTTTCTGAATGAGTTGAATAGGCCCCCAACATGAGCGCCCACCTTAACCAGTACATTAGAAATACATTTCTTGGATCTTGGTGATTTGACCAAATGTAAACATAATCACCTCCAAGTATTTTGAAATACCTGTAAAACTAAATCTTCCATAGAAATCTCATTTCCAATGACTGTTTCATGAGAACAGTTTGTTTCCACCACTTGATCATGTAAAACAAAACAAGACAACAAAAACCACACTTAGTTAGAACTCAAATATGGTCCAGAGGAGTCCAATTTAGGAGCCAAACTCCAGGCATAGTCAGTGTGGTGAAATCAGCAGTAAACTGAGAAAGAGATGGTATGATGACCTATAACTGTAGCGAGGACTAGATAGGCTAGAGTGCCATCTCTGAGTCCTGAGGTGCAGAGCACAGTTCTGGGTGAGTTCAGAGAAGCAGATGTTGGGACAAGAATCATGGCCTCACAAAAGACAGAACCGAGAGTCTAGAAGCATGTGAGTTTCTGGGAGATTGGAAACTGAGGCAGGAGAATGACCACATTTATCAGTGACAGGCAGGGCCATCAGGCTTGCAGACTCAGAAATCTAAACCCTGAATTCACCAAGAGTAAACTTCCCTTTTCTAGGGAACTCACGTGAGCCAAACTTTATGTCTTGACATGGATCTGCAATCGCCCAGAGGCCTTCCCTTGGCTAACTCATGATATGGCTTCTAGGAAAGTCCCAGTAATAAGGAGGCTATTCAATGAATCTGAGTACACATTCCACACTGTTGCACATATTCCTTTGTTATCCGTTTCCACTTTTTAATGAAATATGTCTATGGAGACATGAGAACAACCAACAGGTGGATGATAGAAACTTATTAACAAGGTGCTTTTAAGTTGTCACCGTTATCTTCCATAGAAAGAGTCATCAATAGTTACCAAGGCAACCCATCAGCAAAGATGGAAAACCATTAACTCTTACCTACGTATGTGCAAGTCCAGAACTGTATTCCGAGTTTACAACAGCATTTTCTGCATTTTTGCATGTTTCCCAGCTCCTCACTTTCTCCATGAATTGATAAATGCCCAGTAAACAGCTAATTATAATATTATCCTAAGAAACTATCATCTTCATTGCAATCATGACTATCATCATCATCATACTCATCAGTAAAAATACCACTGAAATAGACTCATTTAATTTATTCCAAAACAAACTACAAATTATATGTGCTATCTGTTGTTTGGGACTCTCCAAGAGACTATTCTCCAATGATGTGGATAATCATATTTATTCCTTAATTTCATTTGAATTTTAGAGCAAATAACTTACAGATCACATTTTACAGGGGAAAGAGCTTGGCATAGCAGTATAGAACTTTTTACTCTAGTTTCAAAATGCCAGTAGTGCTAAGGCTTAAAACTGCCTTATGGGGCTAGGATATATGAGAATATTCAGATTCCATGGGGCCTGGAAATCAAGTGGTATTGAGTAGTCTAAGTCGGGTTCTCTTGTTTACCAGAAGAGGAGACACTATCAGCCAGCAAGGGCCATTGATTTATCAAGGTTCTTTTCATCTCCCTATTCCAAATATATATACATGTTTTTAAAATAATAGTTCAGTCATACCAGAAATGGTCAAGTTTCACACAGGGGAGATCTGCCTCTACCAAGACTCCTGAGAATGAAGAAGTTTCATGTGCTTAGAAGGAAAGTTGGGCTTCCGGCCCTGGTGCTGCTGAGGGACCTCTTCTGCCTAATTGGATCTCTTATCTAGTCAGTGTTCTCAACCAGTGCTCTCCTAACTCAGGGCTCTGTTTTGCTCCTCTTCAAAGCTATGTCAGATTTCTGCTCACGTTAGATGTTTTGTAGAAACTTAGACCAAATTGCTGAGCCAAACACTACCCATTTGAAAGATTTTTTTTTTTTTAATGATGTTCTTTGAGGAGGCAGTAGCAGCTCTTTCAAAGCTTCCTTTTATTATTTGGGCCCTTTCTCATTATAAGTTTTTGTAACAGTTGGTTCATACGAAGAGATTTAAAACCTGCTAGCTGAATGCTATTGAAGCATTCCACAGACATTCTTTAAAAATACAGAAATTGTTGTGCTGCTCATGGAATAGAATGTCTGACAGTGTTAGAACTCAAATGTTCACGGAGGGTCCTGAGGCTCAAGAGAGGGAGCCGTTGAGTTATCTCTGGCATGGCTGGGGTTGGTTACTGTTCACCCGTGCTGTGCCAATTCCCCAAGGAAGGAAACAAATGTGCAATTCTCTCAGGTGGTTTCTGGACACGGATCCTCCTTGGAATTAGAAGCAAACCCTACTGCGTCTGTATCTTGTCTTACCTAGTGAAATAAAGTCGTTGGTTTTGCAGCAAGGACAATGAAGGTATTTGTTTAAAAAGACAACCTGGAAAAAAAAAACAGCAAAGACAACAGGAAATGATAAATGAGCAAGTCTCTGCTGCAGTAATTACTTCAACACTGCAACGTTTCTCAGGAGCGGTATTTTCCATCGGAGACTGTCCCACCGCCTGCTCCTCAGTGTGTGCTCTGTTGCTCTCGTTTGCCGGAGAGGAAAGTCTCTAAGAAAGGAGAGCTGGTAAATAAGGGGCCCGAGAAATTTGTGTTTTGAAATGTTTGACACCGTTCTTTGTTAGAACAGATTATCTTCTGAAACGTAGATTTTCGTTGTTTCACTTCTGTTCCCCTTAATTAAGAGTTCTGCGCGACACAGAAGGCGCCAACCGAGCTGGGCCTGGAGCCCAGTCCTCAGAGCGCTTGCCTGGTCTGTTCCCGTTGCTAAGAAACAGAACTCGGACCAAAGCTACTCAAGGGAGAAAGGCTTTTCTTCAGCCCACAGTCCAAACAGCCTGCCATGATGGGAAGTCGGGCAACAGGAGCCTAAAGCAATTCCTTCCACCAGAGAACCGGAAGGAATGAACACTGTCGCCTGTTGTTCTCTGCCCTGCTGCACAGGACCCCCGCAGGGGCCTCATTCACAATTAAAATGTGTTCCCCAATAGCAGTTAAGCCAGAACCACTCAAAAGTCGCACATCCCACAGATAACTCTAGATTCTGCTAACTCGACAATTAAGCTAAAATTACCCCTGGCTAGCCCAAATGGATTCGATGTCCAGTGCCACAGAAACCAGTCACGGCCGTGCACATCTGTCTTCCCAGCACTCCAGAAGGAGAGGTTGGACATTCAAGGTCATTCTCTGCTACACAGAGTATTTGTAGCTAGCCTAGACTATTTGAGACCCCTTTACAAAAAAAAAGATTAAGTCATTTAAAAGAAAACTGAAGCAACTCTTTCCGACACAGACAGGTAAATAGTAAAATCTGACTGGGTGGAAGTAGTGATGCAGGCCTTTAATCCTAGCACTCAGGAGGCAGAGGCAGGAGGATCTTTGTGAGTTCAAGGCCAGCCTGGTCTACAGAGCAAGTTCCAGGACAGCCAGAGTTACACAGAAAAAACTTGTTTCAAAAAACCAAACCAAACAAACAAATAAACTCTGTTTATTGAATGCTATTCTCTGCCAGTTGTGGTGGTGTATGCAAGAAGGATTTGCTGAAGGAGGCAGAGGCAGAAGGATCATGAGTTTGAAGCCAGCCTGGGAATGCTGTTCTCTTTGTAACTTGCTGGTATCTGAAATATTTGCTTGCTGAGATATTTTTCTTAAGCATTACACTCAATACAAGTTATCAAAAGACCAAAATTTGAAACCTATTTTTTCAGTTTAAAATGCCACATAATCTAGGGAAGCCCTTGAAAAGTCTCGGAAATGAGGATTGTGTATTTTCTGCCCTTTCCTATGATCAAGACATGAGGCACTTGTACAATGAAAATTTCTCTGCAGGGATTATTGACGTTTGTATGTGCATGCTGCTCAAGCTAGAATGGCATCAGAATTTGGATTAGTTTTCAGATAGAGATAATAGTCTAAGTTGCATGGTAAAATGTGATATAGTTCTACAATTATTCATATTGAAGTTTTTTAATTGTCAATTACCATTTTTTTGCATCAGCATATTAATTTTGTAATATAAAATTTGGTGTTGAGCCTGTTAGTCAGTGTCTCTTGGTTAAATATCAAGTCTGAATTTATACTCCGGGTAATTCTACTTCCTATGTATTGGCCTAATTTCATTCGAACTTCATCTTCCAGAAGCATGAAAGTTGTTTGGGGTAAAATTTTTTTTTTTTTTTTTTATTGTGGCAAAGACATGGAAGAAGAGATCACTAGAGTCAACATGCATGAAGTCTTTCACAAGCTGAATAAAATTATACTAGCTGAAAGCAATATTACTTAGCCAATGACAAAAATAATATTGCAGAATCTTAGTATAAGCATGCCAATTCAAGTTCCAAACTGAAAATATTAAGGGTATACCCCAGATAAGACAGAACTCTTCATTCTCACATTTCAAAATACTGGATTTTATTGGGAGATTGTTAACAATTGAGACAAACACACAAACATTTCTATCACTTTAAAAGAGGGATTTTAAAGTTCAAAATCTGTTTCTTTCCCTTAGTGTCTTAGTTACTCTTCCATTGCTGTGTTAAGACACCATGACCTAAGGAATGTATAGAAGAAAGGGTTTGTTTGGAGCTTACAGTTCAGAGGGTGAGCCCATGATCATCGTGGTGGGGCATGCAGCAACAGGAAGACCAGCAAGGTGGTGGAGCAGCAGCTGAGAACTCACATCCTAAGATAAAATCACAAGACAGAGAGAAGTAACTATGACTGGCCTGGGCTTTTGAAACCTCAAAGCCTGTCCCCGTGACATATCTGCTCCAACAAAGCCACACTCCCAATGCTCCCCAACCAGTTCCACATACTCGGGACCACGCATTCAAATATATGAGCTATGGGATCATTCCCATTGAACCCACCACTCTTCATAAACAAAAAATTCAGCCTAGTCACTAATGTTCACAAATTTTGCTTCTTAACCATTTCCCATCATATAAATGAGACTTTATCCTATTTTTAAATTCCTCTAGAGAAATCGATCTCCTAAGTTTTCTTGATCACCTAACCCATAGTTAATAATCCTTGGTTACAAAATGAATTTACTTCTTCATTTAAATTATTGTCTACGAACAATTTATTTCCAAGGGTACCTTTGTTCATTTAAAAGTTTAGGAAAAAACACATTGGAAGCTTACTTTCATAGCTTGTGTTACCTTTACCTACCATAATATTTTCAGTAGATGAACTGGCTACCTAGGGTTTAGCAGAATATATCTACAGACTATTATTAAACTTTGGATTTAATTTTGAGCCTTGAAATAGCATAGTTCGTTCACTGCAGCATGTGACATTTTAAAAACCTGAGCAAACAGTATTATTCTTGGGGAAGAAAAGCTCTTTCTCACTAGATTCAGCATTTAGAAACAATATTGAATTGATTTGAATCAGAAGATTGTCTCTGAAAACCCGAAATGAATATAAACATTAGGCAGATGATCTCACCTCTTCCTTCCTGCCTGAGTCCTGTTTTGTGTCTTTTGAGTGGTTCTTAATATTCATCCAAAGCCTGTTGTATGCAGATGCATCCCAAAGCCACAGTGCACTCTGGCTTTTGTCAGAGCTCAGGCAGCCTGCTCTCCACTCCTTAGACCTCTGTAAGCCCTTGTGTCCTGGGGTGGAACTCCCCTAGTATGAAGTCTGATCTCACCAGCCCACTGGGCACCACTGTTTCATGTGCTGAGACCATGCATATTTCTTACTGCTGTTTCTATACCCAGCAAACAAACACGATACTTTTAGATGAATAAAGCTCTCCTGTCTTACCCTTCAGGCAGGATTCTTACATTCCTTGGAATGACAAAGGTTCACATCCCTTCTCGCCCAGGGTGGAAAACATAAAAGACTAAGATGCATCATTAATCATGCAGACTGTCTGCTGCAACACCGCCAAGAAAATGATCGTCCTCGCACCACCCATCAATATCCCTGACACCTGTCTAAAAGCTCAGGTCATGCATATCCATCTGCCTTTAGAGAAGTGTCAATGTGCAAACATCCCTTCACTATTTTTAGGGTCATGTTAACATTATTCATCACCTAGCTGTCAGTTCATCCAATTTGTCATGTTATGCGGAGCTACCAATGTCTGTTCCTGGACATCTCCCCTTTGCATTGTGGTTTTCAGAGCATGAGAGCATAAGATGCTTAGAAATTGTCAGAAGCGTACAAGACAGTGGGTTCCCACTACAGGCCAGAGTCCCCACCAAGAAGTTGCTACGGCTAATGCCTACTGCCGTTCAAGAAGAAATACAGACCCTTGAGGTCCCTGTGTCCTACCGAAACTTCTACTTCTGTCTCTTTTCTAGTCTAGATTATATTTTTAGTGAGTTTCATTGTAGAATTCACAGCATTTTTGACCCTGGAAATGATTCTGGGAGGTTAAAATCACACCTTACAAACGAAACAAACCTTCAGAAATTAAGTGGTCAAAGGAAGCTGTTCTGATAAAAGCTGTCAGTTCTGAATACCTAGAAACATGCTGTATGTGAATAAAAAATGAAGGGGAAAGGCTGATGAGGAAGCTGATGCAGCACCTAGGAGCTCTGAAGTTCATCTCTGCTGGCACTCAGCCCACGGCCGCAGCCTCTAAAGTAGCTCAGCCTGCGTCTAATACACACAGTCTCTGTCTGAGCAGGGAAGGCCTTCCACCACCAGTGGGAAAGTTCCAGAACCAGGGCTTCACACAGCCATGTTTCTAGATGCTGCCCTTCAGCGATGCCCAGAGAGGCCATGGTAGGTCTTGCCTCGGATGTTAGCTCTCTGAGTCTTCATTTTCTTACCTTCAGAATGTAGATGTCAGATGATCTCCAATATTTTGTTTGAGGAGACTCGACCTTCCTATTTTTCTGTGTATTAGTGACACAGAAAGCCGCAGAATGAAATACTCGATCCTTGGGGACTGTGACCTCCTCTGGGATGTGCATAAAGATGTTGGAATCCTGAAAATGATTTGGAAAAGCCCTGTTGCTAGCCTGAGCTCACTACAGTGATGAGTTCTAAGCTAGAAGAGTACCAGTTCTTTTCAGCCATTACCAAGTGATGCGAGTTTAACTGGGACACCCATGAAGTAAGCTGCCCGCTTTGTAGTTGTGAATATGTAGGATTACAGAGCAACAGATATAACAACAAAACCACAAATCTGCTCATCAAGAGGATGGATGCCTTAAAGACATTGTGATTTTTTTTTATATATATAGCTATTTGTGTTCATGGAAACATTAGAGAATGTTTTAAACCAGTTCTGGTGATTGAACCTAGGCCTATATGCGTGTATGTCTTAGCCACACCTCCAGCCCCTTCATTATGAGGGTCTCACGATCATTGATCTGTTTGTCACTATGACTAACAGTATTTGCTTTGGGCTTTATATAAATAAGAATGTCCAAGGACAGATGATGCCCAAGCCTCTTGTTATCTTTAAATTAGAATCTCATGTAACACTACTAAACATTCATAAACCAAATCTCAATTATTCTAATGGTTTCTATGACAAATAGAAAATAAATCATTAAAGAAATACAATGATGGGGATTCGTATTTATTATGCATTTCCTTTGCATCGTGATGTGTAGACACAGCATGCTGCCTTGCCCCTTCTGAGTCTACCTTGAGGCTGCACAGATCGTAAGAGTGTTTTAGGAATGAGGCAGTGCAGCTCAGACTGACGCAGCGGAGGAGGTAGGACCCGTGGAATGACGTAACTGGCAATAAGAAAAGCCAAAATGTCGCCATTTTTTTTTTTCAGTATCATATTGGTCGGGCAGAGAGGAAAAAAAGAGCATTGTAAAGGTGGGAAACAGGGCTTGGAGGGATGGAAGCTTTGATGAGCTGGAGGGTGCAGGGGCTGGCTCAGGGCTTGCTGCCACTAAAGCATGGCATGGAGAAGAGGGGGAAATGGAGCTGAGGGGCGAAGGATGGTTACAAGCCAGCCAGGCCTCCTTCAAAGTTGTTTGTAAATGAATGTGTGAATGTATCCTTTTGTAGGAGGCTAAAGGTTGGGGGTTGTGTGTGTGTGTGTGTGTGTGTGTGTGTGTGTGTGTGTGTGTGTGTTTTAATGTCATACAAAAATAAAGAGGAAAAACAAAAGGGAAGAGGGCAGAACAGAAGAAGAGAAAGGAAAGAATGTAAGGCAAGACAGATTAGGAGAGCCCTGTGGGAATAATGGAGGAGTGCTCTTTATGGCAAAGAGGAAAAGATCTTTTTTAGGTGAGCATAGGATGTACATGGTTACCAGATTCACTGTCTATGAACGCCAAGAGAAGTCAAGAAAAAGGCTCTGACTCCTTGTTTGCTTGCCTGCGTGACTAACATAGATTAAAAACCACATGAGGAAAAGCCCATGTGTGGGCAAAAGAATGGCCACATCCGATGTGTTTCCCGAACACCTCAACACGGAGACCAGCCTGGGGGTCTGCACGGAGAGGGAATTGAAAATGATGATGTGCTTACGCCTGAGCGGGCAACTCAACCCGCAGGGGCCGGGGAAGAAAGCGAAGAGAAAACCAAGGTGGCCAGGAATAAACCATTCGGGACCCACGGGCAGTAAAAAGGAGTCCTGGAGACTGATAGGAGTGGATACTCAGCAGCTCCTGTCCTTGGCTTCCCCCACGTCCTGCTTCATGTGTCTGTCCCTGGAATCAAAGAAATGGTCACTTCATCTAAGAGCTGTGCCTAAACACGCCCCTTTTGTTCCCATACTCACCTTCCTGTAGAGATGGCTCTGACTTCCTGTTTGCCCTGGCTGTTATCTGTGCTTGGAGGGAGCACGCCCCTGTCTCCCTTCATAGCTCTCCAGGCAACCTGTTGAGACTCCCTCGCCGCCCTTTGCCTGCATGCCATACACTCTGCAAACACCGGGTTTCCTTTTTCTCACAGCGCATTTATCGTGAGCAGAATTTTCTTCGTGCATTTGTGCTTTTATCTCCTCTATTCCTTGTCTCCTTAGTTATCATTTAAACTCCGTGTGAGGGCAAGAATACCACCCTGCTCCCCATGATAGATAAATGCAGTGCCCAGAAAAATGCCCGGTGCGTGGGGCCAGTGGTCATTGCCCTAGAAACAGAACTGGGTGTCAAAGTAATGTCCTCTTGTTTCTTAAGAAATTTTACCTGTGTTAATACAATTTCACCAACTTTTTGTGCAAAGCTACACAAGTGGAGGTGTACGGGCGTGTGTGTATCATAGATGATGGATACATTTTCCTAAAATAATCCTGATGGATTCCAGTTTGGGAGTTTAATTCTTCCTCTCTACTGGACATTTAAAGAACACTTTAAGGACGAACTTTTATAGGAAATTTAATTCCAAACATTGCTTTGGAAGTAATAGGAAAGACTGTTTACTGAGAGGGGACGAAAGAGACCTTCATATGCAAATGTCTGGCATTTGAAAATGTCATATAGCTACATCTACATATAAATAAGCTGCTCTCTGAATTCCAGGGAAGGGAGACTTTGTATAGCATTAGCCAATTTCTATATCAAAGTCAAGTGAACTAACAGAGCAGCAGAGAGTCAAGACATGGGAAAGCGAGTCTTCACTGGCTCCTAACCGCCAGGCACTCCAGGTCAGAGAACACCTGGACAGAATCCAAGCTGGAATGAAATCCAATCCCGCGGTGCTTGAAGGGTAATGGAGCTCAGCCAGCTAGAAGGAAAGGGACTCCCAGATCAAATCTTGACAACTCTCTCTCTCTCTCAAGCACTTGCTTTCCTTCTAAATACTGACAGTGGAAACCAGAGTCCGCTGAGATTTTTACATAATCTCTAGGCCAGTATTTGTTTTTCCTTATGTAAAGTCCTAAAGATTGGACCAAACAAACAAACAACTTGGTTTTTAACCTCCTTTCAATTTCATGTGTGTTCCATTTCCTTAATAGAATATGGTGCTCCCAGATTATGGAGGAGACACGGGGGGGAAATTAATAAATTAATTTACAAAGTTTTTACTGGCCAATTCAAGGAATCCCCGTGGGATGTGTATTGCCTTACCAGGGAGAACTGACTGAAATCTATCAGACAGCATGCACCATAATTTAATTCTAGGTACTAAGGTAAGAAAGCCTGCCCTGGCTCCTACACAGGAGATTTATGTGGGAGCTGGTGCTGGGAGAAGAAGCTTCCAGAACGGCAGCTGGAGGGAAATGCTTGAATTTTAGGGGAGAAATCGATTTCAGTAAGCTTAAGATGGAAATAGGGAAGAAAACGAAAACTCCAATTGTCAAAGAAAACCAACCAACGAAGATTGTCTTGGGGATAGGTGAGTTAATTGCTACCTTTTTATTGACTATGGAAGAATGTTTGGCAACTTATTAGTGTTTCTCTTTGAAATGGCCTTTCCATAAAAGAATTATTATCACCATTGAAAATACTCAAAATTTAGAATCAGAAAGTTGAAGAACCTCATCCATGCCATCTGCTGTGGGAAAAGCTGAGAATCTGTGTGGACAGAGAGCAGTCTGGTGGGCCTCTAGTACTCCTGCCTGCCATGGACAGAAAGAGGAACAGGAAAAGGGAGAGATGCACACTGGAGACATCTGAAAATCCACGGTCCCTGTGGCAGATATTAAAGGAACCAAAGCAAGTTCCTAATGAGGATTAAAAATATCATATCAAAGAACATGTTTCAAAAACTAAAAAAGGAACAAGAAGTAGAGAAAATTTTGTTGACTTTTTGCTAAAATGTGCTGACATGTGGGGATATTTATGTTTTTCTGAACATCTGGTGCATATTAGTATGTTTTTATTCACAATCCTCTATTATTAATGAAAAAGGAAAGCTGGATAATTAGGACACACTGCCCCAATAAATGAATATCACACATGCCTTTTCCCACTGCATAGAATCCTAGCATCCCATCAAACAAAAAACAGCTATTTTTAAGTAGAGGAATATGGATATTATCTTATTATAACAAATTCCTTTCCATCAGAATAGACCATATTGAGTCAGCAACACTTGCATCTAAGAGCTGAGAATACATTTCAAGTTATGATTTATCATTATTAACAGTGATCCACATTATACTTTTAATACTGGCTTCAGCTTGAAGAGCAACCTAAACTTGATATATACTTGCTTTGCCAAGATGGAACTCCATTTCTTTAATAAGACTTTATGGAACAGAGATTATTTTATTAGTGAGAGAGGCACCATGACTTTTGGCTCCTTTGTAGCCTGTCAAATTGAAGTTGTCTCTCCTGACTTTATAAACTTGGCTTGACCTTCAGTTCCTATTAAGGATGGCTTCAGCTACTTGTGGCTGTTACAAGAACCACTACTGAATACAGCTGAAACCCTTCCATCCACCGCAGGCAGCCAACAATGGCATACAGTCCAGAGTGGCTAAGACTCGGACAAGTGTGGCAGGGGACCACAGGCTGTCTGAAGTGAGGACAAGTGTGGCAGTGGACCACAGGCCGTCTGTAGTGAGGACAAGTGTGGCAGTGGACCACAGGCCGTCTGTAGTGAGGACAAGTGTGGCAGTGGACCACAGGCCGTCTGTAGTGGGGACAAGTGTGGCAGCAGACCACAGGCCGTCTGTAGTGAGGACAAGTGTGTCAGGGGACCACAGGCCATCTGTATCAGTCACTGCACTGTGTCCCACCCTGCAGCAGGGCACTGTGGTCTCTCTTGCTGCCAGGCACTCACTCCTGACCACACACACTGCCCTCACCGCTTTCACTGTCTATGCGCCTAGAGATGGCTAGTTACCCTGAGCCATGCTCAATCTGACTCTTAGTAGATTTATAAATTATTCGGACATAAAATACCCCTGCTTTTCTTCATTTGCCAAATTCTTGTTCCCAGTTCATGGTCAGCTTAGACGTCTTTCCCCTGTGAGTGACCATATTTAGAATTGACACTTACTTGCTGAGTGCTTTGTGCTATGCCAATAAATGCCTTACGTTCAAAATCTCATTCATTTAAAACAGCGACTAGGTGGTGAGTACTTACTGTGTGCCAGACACTGCTACACACTGTACAAACATGAATAGTAGGTGATCACTTGCCTGTAGTCAGAAAGCTGGGCCAAAACAAAGACAAAATCCCAAGCCTTACCCAGGCATGGGAAGGGATAAGGTGTTTACTTTTCAGTAAGGTAGTGCTGTTTTCTAGCCTAGCACAAAGTGTTTCATTACAGCATCTCATGCATACTCATACATACGTATCATAATTGTCTTGATACATCCTCTTCACCCACTGCCTTCCCCGGTCCCTCTGCTCTCTCTGTCTGGCTCCTCCCTTCCGGCTTTCATGTGACGTGAATTGCTCCCCACCCCGACTACAATCTGTTCCTCCCTTCTCATGATTCTCATTTCTAGTTTCCTCCCATGTCCCCCATCATAAATTCATATCTGTGCATACACACAGATCATTTAAATCATTTAAATTGAGGTTCCCTGTGTAAGGGAAATCATGTGATACTGGTTTATTACATTTAACATGGTGACTTCTAGCTCCCTTCATCTTCTTGCACATGTCGGTTGTCTTGATGACTGCATGAAGTTCCATTGCATACATCTACCACTTCATCTGTTGGTAGGTACCTCGGCTGATCTTGAGAATCTCTCAGTAGGCTCTGCTCTTTACCATTCTTAAGCTGAACTCTTTTGTCCCTCACCTTCACCTCAGAGTCTCAGCAAGAGTCCTTCTGTGACCAAAACGGGCTTCCTGTCTCCACTCCAGAGATGACAAAACAGCTACAGTGCATTTATGAATTTCTTCATGTCCTGCAACTAGTAAGCAGGGACACTGGCTTCTGGACTCAGACCACAACATGATAACTCCACGCATGGGGCAAAGGAGATGACTCCCAGTGTTACAAAAGTTCACTGTCTATTAACATACCACATGACTCACAAAATATGTTAATTACATATCGAGAGACTAACAGAAAACATTCCTTAAGTGTAATATAAGATCACAAAATACTCAGAGTTAGGGAAAAGACTGTACCTAAGGCTCTTGCAGCTCATACTTCGCTCTTGGTTTCTTCGGAACACTATAGCCTAAAAGATGATGAAGGGCTTCTGTGGGTCCGTATGGTCCATGAAACTGCACTCAGCTCTCCTCAGGCTTAGGCGAACCTCATCTTCTCTGCATTAAACTAATCATCTCTGTCCAGTGGATGATCCATTGTTCCCCACTGCAGATGATGAGCCCACACTGATGTCATTAGCCCGACAGTGCTCTGGAAGGACAGTCAATTCAGCAAAGTCAGAACTCTGTAGTACTACTACTAGTCTCTGGTGATTGAAGAATAACAGAAATTAAAAAGATGGGAGAAATTCTAACTTTCCAAAGCCATTAGCCAGTCTTAGACTTGCCAAATATAACATCTATTTTTCTCTCTCATGATCCCTCCCTCTCTCATTCTCTCTCTCTCTCTCTCTCTCTCTCTCTCTCTCTCTCTCTCTCTCTCTCATCTCCATTTAGACACACAAGCTGAAGAAACTATATTCTGCATAAAGATGTAAGGGCAACAAAGTGGAGATTTGAGTTTGAAGGACAGTGTTGATTTTTTATTATTATAAGAGATTCTTAATAAATAATGAAAAGCTCTGGATCTAATAACCCTAAACAAATAAGTAAGAGTCAAAAAACTTGAATTTAAAGACTTCACCATTACTTTTCAGGTCAAAAGAAATTGCTTGAAACTCACTTTTCAGTTATTGCATACTTTTCATGATAAAAGCATATTTGTTGGAGGAACCTCATAGACATAATCACTGTTAATGTTTGATGATCTCTTTCTAGTGTTATTTATATTTTTCACATATTGTTTGTGTACATATTCATGTGTGTGTGTGTATATATATATATATATATGGATGTGTATATGTATTTGTGTGTATGTATGTAGGTTTGTATGTGTGTATTCATATGTATGCAGGTATAGGTGTCGTAGTATATATACATGCTTATGTGTATGTGTATGAACATGCATACTTATGTGTGCAATGTGTATATATCAGTATGTGTGCATGTATGCATATTCATGTGCAAGCATACTTGTGTGCCTGTGCTGGAATTGGAATCCTATTTACTTGATGTGCCATCAAAATTTTCTTTTTTTCTGGTTGGATATTTCACCCTTCTGCTACACTGTAATTTAACTATTACATTGTTGCTAAAATGTTAGATAATTCCCACTTTTCATTATTGTAGATGATGGTGTTACTTAACGTTAGTAATAACTCTGTCTATTCTGAGGCTTTTAATTCACAGATGTTGAAACAGTGAAGCGTGTTCTGTCCTAATAATGACATCTTCAGTTCTTGAGTTTTCCTGTGAACCGCTGTCCATCTAAAGTCAGTTGTGGTTTTCTAATGGCCACAGTTCTTCCCTGACAAATGTAGAAACTGATCACAGTGAGTCTACTACTTCAGTGCCCTAGAAGCAGCTCCCAGACATGGCCTGAGGTGAAGCCTTTGAAAAATGAGAGAGAGAGAGACAGAGGGAGAGAGGAGAGAGAGAGAGAGAGAGAGAGAGAGAGAGAGAGAGAGAGAGAGAGAGAGAGAGAGATTCTACATAGTTCAAAACAACCAAATCCTAAAAGTACATGTAGTATAAAAAAAACAGAATATAAAATGTTGGTGGCAGTTTTCTTTAGGCTGTATAATTTGAGTTATTTCTTTTGTTCTCTTACTATCTGTATTTTTTACTATTGTCAACTCAATGTGAATTGCTTTTATAATGAAAAATATCCAATATACTTTATTTTTACAAAAAAAAAATATAGAACTAGGCAATTTAGCTATCTCCAGAAAACCCCATTCTTCACATTGAGTGGTGCAGTTTCTATTAGTCCGTGCAACACCTGTGGTTACGACTCCACCTGCAGATTCAAGTAGAGTGGTGAGGCAATCTCAGGAATCTCTCCCGGCAAAAAACATTGCTGTCTCAATTATCTGTACCTTCAGACAAAATTGTTTTCTAGCCTGGAATTATCCAGATGACTGCCTCTTCCATACTTCCTCTAACTCTGCATGTCCAGCCCTGAAAAACAACCCATTACTGTTGAGACCCTGAGAATCCCACATTAAACTGAGAACAGAAAAAATGGATGTGAGGCCTCAAGAACTCTCTCTCTTCCATCTTCATGACCTTCTGAGTCTCTTTTGATGTAGACTTTAAGAGTTAGACACACACGGCATCTGGAGCCAGTTCCTGCTTTTAACATGTATGGTAATAGGAATTAATTGAATATGTCTGCTTTCTCCTTTCTAACTTATCAAAGGTGTGTGTATGTGCGTGCGTGCGTGCGTGCGCGCGTGTGTGCGTGTGTGCGTGTGTGCGTGTGTGTGTCTGGTTTATAGATATAACAAATGTCTGTGTATATTTATAAATGTGCAAATAATCATTTATATGTTTGTGCACACACACGCGTGTTAACTGTCCTGTGGAGTGTTGCAGTCTTCGTGTAAGAATGACACTTTGAAAGCATTAGATTATCATAAAATAACAATATCACTTGATAATCCTTTGACTAATGCATGACCCGTATTATACAACACAAATTGAAGAAGGCAATTCTACAATTTTATTATCTTTAAAGAATCTCCTTTCCTTATGACATATTTTTCAAAAACAGAGAGAAATGCTTTGCTTAAAAGCATTCTTCAGGGCTGTTTCTTCATAGACTCAATTTACGTTGTTTCATAATGTTTCTTCCAATGCCTTTAAACCCACCCCTCCAAATGTCTTATAGACCATTATAAATGCCCTTCCTCCTATTTCAGACATCTTATGCCTCCAGGTAATTTTCCTAATACTGCTTAGTATTATCTAGTCCAGCTCCTAATATTTTCTACTAAACAAGAAATTCTTTCCAGTTTATGCAATTCTATTTTATACATACTAAACCACAAACAAAATCATCAATGTTTTCTCAAAAATCATGAGGGATTTTGACATATTTGTATTGAAGCTAAAATAATTCTCCTCAAACTCTCCATGACACAAAAATGGCATTACTTAGCTGCTTAAGGCACAATTTAGTCTTTTGTGGTGCTCTCCCACTTTTTTCTTTTGAGATAGGGTCTCTGTGGTGTTTTGAATGAGAAGAAGTCCTCACTGGCTCATATGTTTAAATGCTTGGGCCCCATTTGGCAGAACATTTAGGGAGGATTTGCAGGTGAATCCTTGTTAGAGGAGGTGTGTCATTGGGAATGGCCTTTGAGGTTTCAAAAACCTGTGCCATTCCAGTTAGCTCCCTCTGCCTCCCGCTTGTGGCTCAAGTGTAACCTCAGAGCCACTGCAGCTGTACCATGCCTGCCTGCCTGCTGTCACATTTCCCCTCCACAATGGTCATGGACTCTGGTCCTTTGGAACCAAGGGTCCCCAGTTAAATACTTTCTTTTATATAGTTGCCTTGGCCATGGTGTTTTGTCACAGCAACAGAACATTAACCAGGACAGTCTCCTTCTCTAGTATGTGCTGGTCTCAGACTCATGATTCTCTTCACCCAATATCCAAAGTACTGGAATCAGAAGGGTTACCACCGCCTGCCACTGTTCTTTTCATTTTACAGCAAACAAATGGGCATATGCATCCGCCTCTGAGATACATTTGTAATCAAACTGTCTTTTTCTCCCTGCCTGGCATGTCCTAGTCTTAGACAATGCCTATCACCTAACCTGCAGTACTGATCTCCTGTGTGTCTGTTACTCCATCTGAGTCCCTTCACTGATCCATTTTCAACTCCAGTGAGATATGCCAGAGACTTTCCTGATGGCTTCCCATTACCCCTGAAACTCAAGCCACACTCCTTCTCCTGGTATATACACTTCTGCTCACAAGGGATCTTGGTTGACCTCTTCATCTTCCTTTTGTTTCGATCTCCCTTGCCTGTCCTCCCTCTCCATCTCCTTCTTTACCTGGCTTTCCCTGCTTCTGACAGAGGACCTTGTTTCTGTGGTCCACTCAGTCCTTCAGGGCCACTCCCTGGACTCTGACTGGCTAGCTCTTTCACAACTCTTCCTTACTACATACACATTATCACACCTGTCGGACATAGGTCTCCTGCCCCCACTGTTCAGTATCTGAACGTCCTGGGTTTTTCCTGTAACATTTCAAGCTGACATGTTGAGTTTTGTTGTTGTTGTTTGCTTCTGTCTGTTGTCTATTTCGGGGCCTAATGTGTACACACATCAGGTAAGAAACTTTGTTACTTACTGCTTGTACCTTACGTTTGTAGCATTAACTACACAGGAGGAAATAAGTCAATGTCTTAAGTGAATCATCTGATAAATAAATTAGATCAGTCAGACTGAAGCTGTAGCAGATTTAGACAACTCATGAGAGGCAATGTCATTTTTCACAATTTTAGGATCCCAAAAGTCACTTGGTAAAATACTAAGAGCCTAAAGTCATAGGTTGATATTAACAACATCAATTAAAGCAGAAATTAGAGGTTTTTAATTATCTGTCACACTCTACTCCTGTTTCAGAATATATTCATCTTTTTTGTTTCTATTTCTAAATAAATGGTCGTCTGGAAGCTGCAACTGTAATGTCAGCTGTTCTATTTCAATACACCAAATAGATGTTTGATTCTCCAAATTCAAAATTGTACATGTTTTATAACCTCTATTGATTTCTTGAGTGGCTTACCATGTACTTGAAGAGTGTAAATTATATCCTGGGTGTGGGTTAGACCTATGAAAAGGTAAACAAGCATTGAGACCATGAAGAAGCTTTTAGTGATAATTTATTTCAAACTCTAAATAGTGTCTAGGTAGAAAGAAATTTTATAGAACTACATAGCATCCTTAACTATTTCTAGAGTTATCCATCTGGAGTTAACTATTTAAAGTCATCATTGACTATAAAAGTGTCAGAAACAAACCAGTTGTTTCAAAATACAAATTAAAAAAGGAACTCCTAGCTATTGAAAATACTTGGTGATTGTCTTCAGTTTACTGTGTGTCTATGCATATATATGTGCATACACACACACACATGCACACATACACACACACATACACACACATAATGCTGAGAGATAACATTTCAAATACAAGAATATCTAAAGTTGAAATTCTCCCTATCAAACCGAAAAGCAATCATTTCATTTTCAAATTATCTTAATCAAACAACAGAACATTACATTTTGAACTTTTCTTAATGAAATAGAAAACATTTCAAATTTTCTTAATGGAATACTTAAATTCTTCTTAAACAAGATATGCCAAAAATAAAAAGTCTTGCATTTTTTTTTAATTAGTCTGGATTCCATGTGAAACACCAGCTTTTGAGCATCCAAAAAATGTAGACAGAGCTAAGCGAAAGAGCATACTCTAGATATGACCTAGAATCTGTTTGTCAAAAGGTCATTGATGTCAGTTACCTTTTTCTTCATTTACTTTGAGGCAATAAAGGTAAAATACAGAATTATTTGTTCTATGGCAAGTGGTAATGGACAATGGTCTTTTTTAAAAGATGAAAAGTAAATAAATAGATAAAGAATAAGTTTCCTCAAGGTCTTAAGACTTTTTTATTGGAGCTGTTAAAATTGATACCTTCAAGACATATTTTTGAAATGCAAATGAAATGAACAGGTACTTTAGCATAAGCTTAAGCTAAGACTATCAGACATGTAGAAATTGTCTGAGGAGGACCAGGCTTCTACTGAGTAATGCTGGGAAAGTAGACATGAACTAACACTCTCCAGGTCATGTGGCAACTGAAACCAATCTTTAGCTCATTTTCATCAACTCTATGTGTATACTGAAAAAAGATGACTTCATCAATGTTAAGAGTTTGTTTGTAATTCACAACTGCATTAGTTTGCTGAGGCTCTGTGAATGACCTGCTGCAAACAGATGTCCTAACAGAAATGTATTTATCACAGTCACAGATGCCCAAAGTCTGAAAATCAAGAAAAGGTGAGGACCAACTTGCCGCTTCCTAGTTGATATTTCCTCATATATTGGTCCATAGCACCAATTTCTGCCTCCATCACACATGAACTACTATTGAAGGAACTTGATGTTCTACTACAGAAAAAAAAAAAAACAAACATGTTTTTTTTAAAAAAATTTATTAATCAGTAGACACATAAGATTTTACTGATACGTTTTTAAAAGGTTGTTTTTATTGACATCATGTTTCTATAGCGGGTTAAAATTGATGGAGGGGGAAATGGAAATCTATGATGGATTCTCATAGCATTAAATTTTTTTTTGTTTTAGAAAGCAGTAGCACCTTCATCAACATTCTGATTATGCTCAAACACAAATATATTTGATTAACTGATATGCACTAAGAAAAGTGTCATAAAAAATATAACTTTGCACACATTAAACTGTTCAAGAGCTGTACTGTTCAAACGTTAACTATTAAAAAAATTTTCCTATTCTGTCTTAGATCCTATTGCATATCTATTTAAAATGAGTTTCATCTAGAATCCTAGTTTGAAATGGCAAACTCATCCTTAAAAATATTCATTGCACAATCAGCTATGTGTTTCTTAAAATTGTTCTGCCTTATCCTTGACTACACGAGAGAGTATTACCTTCTTGTCCTTTCAATGAGGAACACTTACATTAATTTAGTCAGATACCATCACATGGCAGTACTCCAGATTTGTAAATGAAACTAAATCCATGCTATAAATTCTCTGACTGCCCTTTCTGGGCCATGACATCATTTAGAAAAAATATGCAAACCCATCATTTGCTTACCCTAGCTCCTCAATTCATTTATAGCTGTCCTTCTTTGTCGTTTACAATTAGCAGAACGTTTTTGCCCTTCATATTTTTTTGCATTTCACTGAAGAAGACTGGAGTGTGGAGCAAATATAGCATTAAACTGCAAGCACCTCCTCCTATCACGATGACTACAGACACTTCGTGGAGCAAAATCCTTCTCCACCACGTTGTACTTGACTTTGCCACTAAGAGAGATATTGGAGTCATGAGAAAACCACAGCCCTGAAGTGCAGCTGGTTCTTAGAGACAAATATCCAAAGGCATTCATGTTCTCAAAGCCTCTTTCCTCCACCGGGGCACAGACGGTTGGTTGCCAGATATGTCTCTCTCTCTCTCTCTCTCTCTCTCTCTCTCTCTCTCTCTCTCTCTCTCTTTCTCTCTCTCTCCCTTTTTTTTTTGAAAAAAAACTTATTTTTTTATTTTATAATTTGATTTAATTTTACATATCAGCCACGTATTTCCCCTGTCCTCCCTCCTCCCACCTCACCCCCACCCCACCCCCCATTCCCATCTCCTCCAGGGCAAGGACTTCCCTAGATACATCTCTTCTACCTATAATGCTTAACTCATTATGCTCAATATTGAGCTTTGTGTCGGTCCATGTCCAAAACCCCAGAGACAGCCCAGCACACTCTACAGTCTGACTCAAAAGAGGGTGTAGCCAAATGCCAAGCATTCTCACCTGTCCCAAATGTACGACAGGTGCGCTTACCAGGACATTGGCCCTCAAGATAGCTCAAGTGGCCTCAGCCCCCATGCCAGTTGTTGTCTCCCTGTACCAGTAACTAAATGTTATAAATTATGTATGTCATGGTGTATGTCATTTAGAGATGCCGTGGCTAGTGCAGTGTCCCCAGAGCGTAGTGTGATGGATGGGCCAAGTGCTCCTCGAAACAGAGGGAGTTCTAGGCCTGGTTGCCTAGGTCCTATGACCAAGCTATTTGGGAGGCTGAGGCAGGAGAATTGCAAGTTCCAGGCCTGTCTGGACCGCAAAGCAATTTCAAGTTCTTAGTCAACTTAATGAGAACCCCTTTCAAGATAAAATGTGAGAAGAGGTCTGGGATATAGCTCAGTGGCAACATTCCAAGAGGCCCTAAATTCCATCCCTGGTTGGATCAGGATAGGGAGAAGAAGGGAAGGAGAAGGGGGGAAGGAAGGGAAGTAAAGAGGAAGGTTGGGGAGAGGCTGCAATAGCAAATGAGGAGGAACGATGTGAGGCATTGCCCTTTCTTAGCATCCCCCAGTGTCAGTTCGCTGCTGTTTGTCTCAGCCTAACCTCTCCCAGCTATCATGTGGCCACAGACGGTAATCTTGCCCCCAGTGCTCTTCCCTCTGTTTGCCTTTGTTCCTGTCCCTACCACCATTGGTGACTTTATCTTTCCCGCGGACGAGCTGAACTTAAGTAGCTATCAGCTCTGAGCCAACATTCCTCCTGTCACATGGAAACGGAAGCCGTCATAAGCATTGGTACGATATGTGCCTCTCAGCTGTCTTGCTCACTGCCGTACGTCTCCAAAAGGATGCTTCATTAGCTTCCATGCAGGGGGGTCTTGTTGGTCCTTTGCTGGTTACTAAGAGTCATTAAAGAAGCCTAGGTTTAACCAGGTCTGGAAGCCCTTCACAGACATCCGCACTTGGGAGAGGCACACAGCATATTCTCTTAAGTGTTGGCTTCCAGAGACGTTTTAAATTGAATTGTTCAGGCTGACTACCTGTAGCGAAAGGAGACTGGCAAGCTGAAGGCCCCTGAGGGCTTCTTGTGACAAGGAAGGGTGAACACAGGGAAAGAAGCAGATGACACACCACAGCCTGCACGCTCACAGCCCATGGCAGTGACTCTTGATAGCTCAGTTTGGGACCAAGAAGGTGCCAGGCATGGACCGTTATCATGCGACAAAGATGGTCTAGAATGCTAAAGAAACCATCTGACGGTGCAGAAAGGAGGAAACAGCTGGGGGAGCTCAGCTGTCTTGATCTTCAGTGTGAACGCCAGAATCACCTAGAATGGTTTTGTTTGTTTGTTTGTTTTTAAAGATCCAGTCTCTTTGATGGTCATTTGATTCAGTTGATCAGAAATGAAGCCATGGAATCCATTCCTGGGAGTGATAGAGTGAGCCTTCACAGAGAATTACACTTCAATATTTGTTTCATTACATTTTGTGTACATAAAAGATAATTATAAAATTGCATTCATACAAAGTGCACAAAGACAGACACAGAGACACAAACATGCACACACACACACACACACACACCACACTTTGAAAGGTATTTAAGCAATGAAAGCATCTTCTAAGATTCTAGGACAGCCATATGCTGAGGTTTCACCCACTCGTCTGCATTATGTAGTACCTATAATCATAGCTGTTTACAGTTTCTAATCTAAACAGTTTATTAACATTTAGAATTGAACATTGAACTCGAATATTCCGTTAAAACCATGCTAAATGGTGATAACCATTAGAAGTTATTTTACCACTAAAGTTATAAACCTTTTAGTTAGTTTCTTTTGTTTTTCCTCCCAAACATTCAGCTTCAAAATGGTTCCCACAGACACACATTACTCCCAATATCTTCTCTCAAAGTGCTTCTGAGGCTCAACTCACGGAAGCTTATTGAAGAGAAAAAGCTATACCTTTGTTCCGCAGCTGAAGAAATAATAAAAGCTCTCCAGTTCATGAAGTGTTCTTGTAGAAAAGCAAGCTGATTGCTGGCCTCGGTCACCGCCATTGTCACCAAGCGTGGCAGCCCCGACAGTTTTGGTGTGGCTAGGGATGGGAATAAGTGAATGACTGTGTGTGCGCAGAAATGGAAGCAAAAGCAGCGCTCCGGCCGTTTATACTCTTGGGTTCTCATTTGAACACGCATGCCTGGTTTTTGTTTTGTTTTGTTAATAGAAATTTCTCTCCTCCTGGTCACTCAAAAGTTCAACCTCTTGCTGGACAATCCTGTCGACACAAAAACCACAGCTCTCATTGTAAAGGGATTAAGAGGTAGTTTATTCTGGAGCTATTTGAGTGACCCAAGAATACAGATTTGGGTTAACCCAAGTTCCAAGCTTCAAATACGGAATCAGTTTCATGAAGTTTTTATAGTTTTACAGAACAAAGAAAGCCACAAATCAAGGCAAGTTTAAAATATATTGGGAGGTGCATCAGAGAGGCAGGTACAGCGAGTTGGGGAAGCTTTCCTATGGGCTCAAGGTACTATCTGATGGCATTCTTAGCTCTTGGGTTGGTGGATCTGCTAAATTAATAGATTCTAAAAGGTTTTTGCTTGTTAGTTGTAAGATGTTAGTTCCAGCACAGGCGTGGGCAAGGGATGACTATTCTTGGACACTAAAACTAACCCAAGATAAGCTAACCAGCCTTTCAAACATGCAGCATTCGGTCTCTCCACAATACTGAAATTCTAATCAGCCAGCCAGTCTCTGCAGACTTCCTTTCAGGAGGTTTTGTTCAGAATACCACAGACACAGTGTGACTGGCCAAGTTGGAATCGGTGGCACAAAGTTCCACTGCAGTTTTGTGATATGACGTCCACACAGATGCCAAAGGGCTTCTGTTCCTGTGTTTCTCAATCGCTAAATAGAGGTGGCTATAAATCTTTCATTTTAGAGACACTGTCCATGATTACAGGCCCTTAGGTGATGGCAAAAGCCTTGGGTAATGGGATAAAGGATCTCTCTCTCTCTCTCTCTCTCTCTCTCTCTCTCTCTCTCTCTCTCTCTCTCTCTCTCTCTTTCTCTGTCTCTCTCTCTCTCTCTCTGTGTGTGTGTGTGTGTGTGTGTGTGTGTGTGTGTGTGAGAGAGAGAGAGAGAGAGAGAGAGAGAGAGAGAGAGAGAGAGAGTTTGTCCATCTGTCTCAGAATTTTTCAAGATTATGAAGAGAAGCGTCTGAGCGAAGGATAAGGATTCATAGAAATCAGTTGAAAAGCCGGAGCCTGCCAGACTGATTGGGAAGGAGGGAAAGCACATGCATGCACATGCACACACCACGCAGAGATGAAAACGCTCTCATGAAGACCTGGAGTCCTCGGGGCTTCACTGTATCAGGTGTTCCAGCGAGTGTGAACAGCTGGACGTGGGAGGGCCGAGACGGTGAGTCTAGGAACAAAGTCCCGCCCGCTCCTCCTGTCCACGGCAGTGTCTGAGAGCCGCAGGCCGAAGGCAAAGTAGAAGTCCGAGTACGAAGGGAAGAAGGAGCACAGACGGTGCTGTGGAGAGGCTTGCAGTGAGGGAGATTTCCCATTCTCGCGTCAGAAGGCCGTTCTCTCTGCTTAGCTGCTGGTAGCGCTGAACACACTGATGGAGAGAGAGCCCTTGAGGAAGGTGGAGGGGTGGGAACCACCAGGAGGGCCCTCCACGGAAGTGAAGGAGAGACGGCAGAAGAGACTCCCTTGTCAGAGCGAAGCAAAGAGTCCAGGGTTTGAGCCTGGAGGCGGTGAGTTCGAGGCCAGTCTGGGCTACAGAGCGAGATCCAGGACAGGCTCCAAAGCTACACAGAGAAGCCGTGTCTCAAAAAACCAAAAGGAAAAAAAAAAAGAATCTAGGGTTTGAAGAGGAGAAAGAAAGAAGAGGCTGTGAGGTCAGATGTTGTTTTGCGTCGACCAGTTCTCAACTAAAGCCAGTCGGCGTGTGATGCTGGAGTGAGCTCGGACACCTCATTTCAGCTGCCTGCTGTGTACATTCCTAAAAATGTCACCAGAGCTACCTGAGCATTGGTGTCCTAATCTATACAAAATGGTCTACAAATCTTCCTTGAGGGGCTCTAATGAGGGATGTATTTTTCCTGTGTTATATATTAAAACAGTGATGATATTATTGTGGGTTCTTGAATAATTGTAGATCTACTGTCATCTTGTCTTAATTACTTCTAACTGTGCTTAGAAGACAATAAGCTAAACACACTGAAAGACAATAAACATTCACATGAAGTATAACATACTATGTATGGTGTGCAGCAGTGCCGGACACAGCACCCACATGAAAAATATTCATGTAACATATCACAAAGGCAGATTTGCTGTTTGGCTTTTGGGGTTTGGAGTTTGCACTTGGTTTCGGTGGTCCCTGTGGTCCCTGTGTTATTAAAGCCTTTGCTGCCACGGAGGCCTAGGAAATGTCTCAGTCCCATCACTCTCTGAGGGCTCTCCACTTCAGGTTACAAGGAAGAACAAGTGTATTCCCTGATAATGCTGATCTGGACTGTCTATCCATTCCCTCAGACACTGCCTAAGGAGAAGGAAATAGCTGGACACTCAGCTCTGGCAGCTCAACTAGATGGGACCTCAACTCATTGAGTCTTTTTGTTATCACTTAGGGTTGTTTTTAGAACTGTCCCAAAGAAGTCTCACTCTATGCATATAAACCTGGCCAGAAAAAAAATATCCTTGTCATAAAGTTCCTTCTCTTGGGTTTTCCTCTAAAGTTTCGAGTAAACTTTAATTTTTGGAGAGGCGATTTATAGCAGAAAGAAATGGCATGGCAGCCTAGGCGGTAAGGCTGGAGCAAACTGGTCCCATAACATCAGGGCAACTCTACCTCCAGATGCCCAGGAAGCTGATGCATCCTGGATCCCTGCCTCTTCCCAAGGCCTGGTATTGGCCAAAGCGGTGTTTAAGCCATCTTCAGTTCCATGAAATCACTGTATTTTTTAAAGATCATCAAGCTAAAGCCTCTAAACCTACGAGTAGCCCACTTGCTGGAAGATGGGCTCTTGACTGAAGTTGGAAAAAGAGCGTTGAGGACACAACAGAACTGTCTCCAACCGCCGTTCCCTTCATGACGGAGAACTCCGCCAAGTCTGGTTCAAAGAAAGCGAAGCACTGAACATTGGCAGATTTCGCTCTTAGTAATAAACGGAACACCGTTTTTCCTTAGAACTCCAGGATTTTAGGCTAACTCTAAATAAGCCTCATTATAAGAACCCCCTAGATGCCATGGTTAAAATGTTGCATATAAATGGCCATCTCAAGTTTCACCGATTCTTCAGTGTTTGTCTCTGTAAATGCATTATAGTCGAAACATAAATAGTAAGAGTCCAGGAAAACAGCTGCATGTTTTTGTATTTCAGTTACCCAGTCCACAGAATGCAGCATACATGTTAAATTCTGCTACTCTTTCCAATTCAAATTCAGGAAATCCTGAAGTCACTCACCATCAAGGCTCTGCTTGAGAATATAGTGACATGAGAAGTAGATTTCTTCTACTGTCTTTAAGTTTATGTCCAGTAAGAATGCTTGTAGGAGGTGATGATGATATCTATTCACATTTTGTGTTATGTCTTATCAATTTTGGAACAAGAAACATGATTCTGACCTTCTTCATTCTGCCCATAGCTCTCACCACAGCTCAACTAGCAAACTTTCACATCTGAGTGTAACTGTTGAGACCAATTAAGAGAAAGTTATTTTCTTCTGGTCAAAAGAGTAGAATCTACCTCAGGCCTTGACTAGAGATCTAACATTCCAAGCTATCCAAACAGAGTTTAACAGAGTCATGAAGAGTTTGTACCATAACCACAGCCTTTCTTAGAAGAGAGAGTATAATCCTTACATTATTAAACTTCTTTTAAATGGAAAACAGAGAAATCAATGTCTATGCTGTCACACTAGAAGAAACAGGTACACCCCCAAAGTATCATTTTTATATAATTTCGTATCTCCAAATGCTTTATGGCTGCTTGAATATCTGGTGTACATAAACTTTGGGTTCACAAATATTTACCATGCCTCATACATATATTTGTTGAGATATTAGATTTCTATGTTTCTGCTTGTCTTAATATACTTAAATCTCGTTTCTAAAGTATGTCTACTGCATCACTAGAAGTGGTTGAATATTCAGGTTTTCAATCAACTGCTTTACTTGGTTGGATTAACTACAAATTTGTTGACATGTATTGATGACTTCTCATTTTCTTGCCCAGAGATCATTTCTTCTACTCATTTATTTTCAATTTCCCTACTTTCTTATGTGACAGTATCACATGAGCAGCGGAACAGAGCCCTCTAAGCTCACAAGGACTGGAATAAACTAATTAGCAGGCTTCATGATGGAGACTATTCCCCTCCTGCATTACCTGCTTAGACAGGAAACAGGAAAAATCCAGCTCTTGACACACTGAAGCAATACCTTCTTTCAAAACACCTCCTGCTTAGCACTTAGACCTCAGCTCACAATCTTGAACATGGTTTGAATACAGAAACCATCAGTTTGAGGGTAAGGTACAATATAAAAATACCCTCAAGAATGGGTTTTGAATTAAGAAAATTCTGTATCTGCTTTTATAGTTAGCAGAAGGAAAACCAGCTCTTTAATAAGATGAGAGCTATTCTGGCAGAAAAGGCTGTGTATAACTGGATTGCAGGAAGTCAGAGAAGTTCCCCACACACAGGTGTGCAGAAGCACTGAAGTGTTACTAACAAACACTAAATAGAAGTGTTGAATGGTTTGTTATGCGAAGACGATCCAGAAATAAGAGTGGGAATCAGTGCTGGCTCATTTCATAAGCAGTGGGCCTGACAACCCCCACTGCTTAAGACTCCTCTGTGAAGAGCGAGGGCACGGGTTAGTCACTCCACTTGTTACCATCTGGACCCAGCACAAAAATAAGCCTACTCTTCTCCGTGGATTCTGAATAACCAGGTCATTACAAAGTGCACCTAAATTCCAGGGTTACCCTGATTCCATTTTGGTCAGATTTTACTCAACACTAGGTCGTTTGATTTTCTTGGGTGTCCTTACCATGGGTATAATTTGCTAGCAAAAAAAAAAAAAATTAGTCAAAATGTATACAATACTTTAAAGAGCAGAGAGGCCAAAACAATCTCCGTATCCTCACACTCTTTTCTATAGAGGTAGTTCACTCACTTCAGTGACAATTTTCAGTGTAGAAGCATCTTAATGCAGAAGATCCCCAACGACACCATAGCTAAAATACACAGACATAAAACAATGAAGTGCTGAAGTGCCGTCTGCAATCTCTCTGCCATCGCTACAGTCTATACCTTATACATTTAGGGATAAAACTTGACATATTACCCATCGGAGCAATATACATAAATATCCCTACAAAAGAAAGCACTAAATATTTTAACAGTTTGCTTCAAACTTTAATGATTTGCAGATGGCATCTAGATCTTAAAATGTATAGAAAGATATTTTACAGCTCTGCCTAAATATAAATAATACATCCATCTAATTCACGAATGCAAAGGCTCATCCTTCTCCTGATGAATATGCTCATCGTCCATGGCTGCCAGTGAAAATTATAAGGATACACTATTATAAAACATGGTGCCCCTGTGTAGAGATAATGGGAAGTAATCCATTCCATAAAAACAGTAATTAACTTGCAATCTTTCCTTACTGCTGACCAGTTACTATGGTGCTGAAGAATACTTACAGATTGAAAAAGATTGAGGTTGATAAAGTTATATTTCTCATTTATTTAGGCAGAAATTTTCAAAAATGCCATATTTCAGAAGAGACAATGAAGATAATACTGTGTGTGTGTGTGTGTGTGTGTGTGTGTGTGTGTGAGTGTGTGCCAGAAAAGAATATCATGTGCCCTCGTCTATCATTGTCTGCCTTAATCCTTTGAGTCAGAGTCTCTCACTGAACATGGACCAAAAGGGGGGGTCACCATGAGCCCTAGCAATCCTCTGTCACCAGCCACTCCCACAGCACTGGGGTTGCATGCAACATGAATCTCTAAAATGGTCTTATAATAAAATACCCGGAACCAGATATTGGGGTGAAAGCTGAAAGATCAGAGAGACAAAGGAACAAGTCACAGCCACCACTCTTACCTCACCAACTCCTCAGCCTAAAAAAGCCTCCGCCGATAGGCCTCTAACCAAAAGGGACACTTCTGCGCTTCTGCGGAAAAGCCTTTAATTCCCGTCCCCTCACGCCTTATATACCTTGCTCTGCCCAGCCGTCACTTCCTGGCATTAAAGGCGTGTGTGCTTCCCAGTACTGAGATTAAAGGCATGTGTAGCTTGAGAGCTTCTCTCCAGGTTCCCCAAGCCCCGCAGTCCCACAATCCACTTATAAAATAATCACTCAGACGCTTATATCACTTATAAACTGTATGGCCGTGGCAGGCTTCTCGCTAACTGTTCTTTTATCTTAAATTAACCCATTTTTATAAATCTATAGCTTGCCACGTGGCTGGTGGCTTACCGGCGTCTCTACATGCTCTTCTCCTGGCGGTCGCTGCAGTGTCTCTCCCTCAGCCTTCCCCTTCCCAGAATTCTCCTCTCTCCTTGTCCCACCTACCTCCTGCCTGGTCATTGGCCATCAGTGTTTTATTTATATAGAACAATATCCACAGCACTTCCCCTTTTTTCTTTTTTTTTAAAAAGGAAGGTTTTAACTTTAACATGGTAAAATTACATATAACAAAACAATTACCGAGCAAGAATTATAGTTACAATATTAAAGAAGATGTCCTATCTATCTTATATTTGTGAGTTTAAGGTTTTATATCTAACTTATCTTTTATCATAACTGAGGAAATTACAACTATCTAGTTTTCAACCACATCAAAGACCTGAGAAGGAACATAATGGTACCTGAGAAATGGTAGACGGATGCAAGCAACTTCGGGAATCTTGCAAGAGTAGACCAAGACAGCTGGCAGCCTGGACAGTCACCTGATGTTTCTCAGCATTGTTGGTGCATTCAAATTGGCTACAGGCCTAGAGTATCTGACAGACCATTTTCAGAAGCAGGAATTCTGAGAGACCATCTTACCCTGTCTTGGCAGAGTACAGTGGTCGCTTTCCTTGTGTCCCGCTTGTCCAGAAAGGACAGCATTGCATTTGTACTGTCAGCCGTCAAGGCAAGGGCAGTTCTTTGCCCAGTAGGCCATTTTGTGCCAAAAAGACAAACTTCCAAATGGAAATGTCTTAGAAGCCCAACATTCTCTCGGGATCAATTGGTGCAGCCAGGAGCAATTGTGTCTCACGTCAACAGAATTCTAAGTTATTTAAATGCCATATTCTCTAGGTCTATGAAGTGTTTGAAGATTACCTATCTATCTGAAATATATCTATGTATACCTAGAAGACTTAACTAACATGGCTACAAATATGATTATCATAGATGACTGATTATTAATCTATTTTTAATCATCCATTACAATTTTAAATGAGTTAAACATAATACCTCAAACAAGAATAGAAATATATATATACAGTATAACAAAATTAACTTCAAGTTTGTATTAATAAACTAAAATTTTTACCAATGTAAAACATTTTAAACATAAACTAAAATCTATACCAATGTAAAACATTTTAAACAAGTTGTTCTTTAAAAGTAGGTTCATTAATCTACCCTTTTATCTTATCATCTCCATATCCTCCTATATATCTATATTATATCCCCTTTTCTTTTTTAGAAAGAGATCACATTTACAATCAACCTGTTTTAAATAAAAATATTGGTTTTTCTCTGTCCCACACCAGAGGGCTCTTCTGATTTGGGACACAAGAATCTTTTAACCATTTTTTTTTAAAGCAATATGTCTGGGTTTAGAGGGGGAGTGAGCCAATTCCACCTCTAAAGCCAGCTTGGTATATTTGGGAATTTGGGCGTAGCATCTCTTACTACTTCCTGCTGGAGGGGGGCGCTGTATCTTATGGGGACACAAAGAAAATTTTAGACCTATGGGGTAGTCCGTGAGGCTGTATTGTGTGAACCAGTTGCCTTGAAACCGGTCTGGATGTTGGATCATCTGGGCCATGGTGTCATCGGAGACCTTTCAGGGGGTCTTGGCTGGTGAAACCTGATGTATCTTAATCTGGAACAAGTCCACAGCCTCTGGCTTTCTGTGGAAACAAAAGCAGAACCTCTTTTCCAAAGTAACATATCCTTATATCCAAATTTTGAAGTCAAGGTACCTTTAAAATATACATTTTGGCATAACTCAACAGGTTTTGTAATCAAATGTTTTTCTTTAGTTATGAATATCAAAGAGAACATAATCCAGATTCTCTGTGTGGTAGCCATCTTTATGTGGCTTATGTTTTATATTACCTTGAGCCTTGAGCCTATTGCTTTAAACTGTACCATTGTAAGCCTGAAACGGTGCTGTGGCTGCTGGCTCCGCCCACTTCAGCTTCCCAACATGGCAGTGGTACGTTTTCCGCCAGCTCTGGGAGTCATCAAGTCTCAGAAATAGTGGGTCTAAGCTTTTATCAAAGCAGCGTGTAGCCCAGAAACCTCTTTTTTTTTTTTTTTTTTTTAAATAGTAGTAAAGACTAAATCTACCACACAGCTTAATTTGACGCTGGCAGATGCCTCATTTTCGCCATACTGCCGGTCAAACGCACCCACCAGGAACCCGCCAGTGTCCAAACTTGCGTTTTGCCGTATCTAGTTGCCCGTATGAGACAAGAAGCAGGAACCTGGTTTTGGCTCTGTTTAGAATTGGTTATTAAATATTCTCAGGTTTAAGGTGGAAACTCGAGCCGTTGGGCGCCATTTGTAGCTTGAGAGCTTCTCTCCAGGTTCCCCAAGCCCCGCAGTCCCACAATCCACTTATAAAATAATCACTCAGACGCTTATATCACTTATAAACTGTATGGCCGTGGCAGGCTTCTCGCTAACTGTTCTTTTATCTTAAATTAACCCATTTTTATAAATCTATAGCTTGCCACGTGGCTGGTGGCTTACCGGCGTCTCTACATGCTCTTCTCCTGGCGGTCGCTGCAGTGTCTCTCCCTCAGCCTTCCCCTTCCCAGAATTCTCCTCTCTCCTTGTCCCACCTACCTCCTGCCTGGTCATTGGCCATCAGTGTTTTATTTATATAGAACAATATCCACAGCAGGCATGTGCCACCACTGCCTGGCTCTGTTTTCTCTCCTAGACCCAGTCAATCTCATGTAGTCCAGGGTGGCTTTGATGGATCTCTGCCTCCCGAGTGCTAGGATTAAAGGTGTGTGCCACCACTGCCTGGCCTCTGTGTTCAATCTAGTGGCTTGTTCTGTTCTCTGATCTTCAGGCATATTTTAGGGTATGCAATACATCACCACAGTTGCAGGCATGCATGTGGCCACACCTAGCCGTTTACACTGATGATGTAAGCCAAACCCAGGTCCTCACGCCTGCACAGCAAGCTCTCTTACCCCCTGCGCCATTTCTCCAGCCCAGACCTTCTATCATTAAAAAATAAACACAGAAGGAGTTGAGCAACCGCTTGCTCGGAGATGGTGTTACAAATGCATAGTCAGCATAGTTGAACACACAGAAGCCCGAGAGCACCTTCATGTTTTTATGAAAAGCATTAGAGAACACACTGCTAACGCAGTGGAAGTGTTTCAGTTTACAATATAAGGTGCTTCACTTTCCTTAAGTTTAAATCTCACAAATCATTCTCTTTTTTTTTTTAACTTTTTATTGATTCTTTGTGGATTTCACACCATGCATCCCAATCCCATCCATCTCCCCATCCCCTCGTTTCTGACTTCTGTCCATGCAACCTCCCCTACCCCAACAAACAAACAAACAAACAAACAAAATTTAAAAGTAAAACAAAACAAACAAACAAACAAATCTCAGTGTGGAAGCTGCAGTGTGGCCCAGTGAGTCACACAGTCTACCCCTTAGTCCACACATCTTTACCTGTAAATCTTCATTGCAAAGAGTCATTGGTCTGGTTGGAGGCCTCTGGCTTCTGCTACAGCATCAATGCTGGGCTCTCCCTGGGGCTCCTCTTGGACATCCTGTTGCTGCCTTGTGTCATGGAGATCCTGGAGCTTTAGATCTGCAGGTCCAGTCCCTTCACACACTCAAGCAGTTCATAGATGAGGTGGATGTTGGGAGTGGGCTAACTCATAGCCCTGGGTCACCCTGCCAGCTTTCCCTCACCACATGGGCAAGCTCTCCAGGACTGCCCCAGCCAGCTCACCCAGTGTAGCAGACAACAAGAAGTGGAAGCAGGTCCCCTGCTCACACAGCCCTGGGTCCTGCTCACCGGCCCTGCTCACCGGCACTCACACCACCAGGGCCAGCTCTACTGTTTTGTCCAGGCGAGGTACAGGGCCATATGGATTGGAATAAACTTAGAGTGTTTAGCATGTACTATGTGGCTATCTATATAAGTGATTCTAAAATAATCTTTAGTTTTCCAATTGCATTATTGTGGCAATAAAAATGTATGGATGCTAGTACAAAAAAAAAAAAAAACCAACTCGTACTCACAGTATATTATAAAAGTGCCTGACAGAATGCATTTGTTGAAATTTGCATTTGGTTTGGAAAATGTTTAGCAATTGAACACGGGCATATTTTAACTTTTAAGCCCTCATGTTGAGAGAGTATCGAGGTATTTCAGCAATTTGTTCTCAGCAGATGTTATGCTTTGAAATTAAAAAAAATAGAGGATTTCTTCTCAGATTATTTTATGATCAATGTACAGGCTCTATGCAAGTAAAATTAAAGCTTCTGACAACTCATGTCCACATCAGTGGCTGTTAAAGATGTAGGAAATTGCGTAAAAGCATAAAATGCTCTGGGTAATTTTGCAGTTTCATCTCTAAACATAATTGTAAAGATGTCTTTCAGTTCTCTCTCTTTCTTCAGAAGCATGGCCTTTTAGTTCTTGCCCTTTTAAATTCCTTTGCCTACTGTACCTTTTCTGGTTAATGTACTGGTTGATCTTGCCCAGCACAGAAGGTGTTTACAGGGGTGCTTGCTTTTGTCTGTATTCACAGAGAACGCTAACAAACTAGAAGAAAGTGCCAGAGAACACCACATACCTTGCCCAGAACACTACAGTGGCTTCTGCATGCACGGGAAGTGTGAACACTCCATCAGTATGCAGGAGCCATCCTGCAGGTAAGATTTCCTTTGTTAAACCTTTAAAAAGCATAAAGTAAAAATGTAGAAACTGGCTTTTAAGTGTTGGTGGAAGATTGGTTTTTACATTCTGCTTAAATGAGGGAGCAGCATCAAAGTTTCTCTGTCTCTCCTACACACACACACACACACACACACACACACACACACACACACACACACACTAACCAGAAGGTATGTGTACCTTATACACTAAGCATACAGCACACCACTCTGTTCTTGCAGTGTAATTTTAAGGGCATGGGCCACTTTTTGCTCATCATCCTTTCCTCTGGGTGCAGAGTTGTGCTTGGCCCTTCTCCCTTAGTATTTTAGGGAGGTTATTTCCAAAACTCTCCAGATCCTCTATGAACTGTATGGTCTTGCTGGGCACTGACTTTCTTCTTTATAGAGCCTGGTATCATGAGATGATTGGCTGCCATACCTCCAGTTCAAACTCAGAAGAGACACAAAGAAATTGCTTGTCTGGGTTGAGTTTATAAATATAGTTTATAAATATCTACTCGTGTCTAGAACATACAGCGATTATTTCTGAGATGGCAAATCAAACTGAAAACGTATCTATATTTAAATTAATATACAACTGGCATATGATGAAATAAATTGATTATGATATAGATATAGATATAGAAACATCACTGTCTGTGTCTCTGTCTCTCTCTACCTGCCTCTCTCTCTGCCTGCCTTTTATCCACAACTGTCTTCCACACCTGTTTCCTTTCACAGAACACACTGGAACTTTCCTGTTCTTCAACAGGCAGAGTGAACATGACAGAGAAACCTCTGCTGCCCATCCCTCCACAGCAGTCATTAATTTAACCCTCCAGATATCCACGGAAAAGTCCGCAGGGTGTAGTTACAAGAAATTCAAAGTCAAGTACCAGAGGCTCTCCACAAACAATGACATATTGATCTAATTTAGTATATTTTGCATACCAAATGCTTATTTCAATATGAAAATTGTCTATGTGAACTTTTGGTTGGGAGATTGATTGAGTGAGAAGCATAATTCGTTCTAAGAGGATGCTCACACTAGCTTGGTTTGTATACCTGTATTGCCTACATCAAAATTTTTCTCTTCAAAACTTTTGAAGAGAATTTCAAAAAAATTTCTCTGTTCAAAACTAATGACTTTATGGCCATAAAATTTAAGAAATCACTCCTGCTATATCTCTGACTCAATAATTTTTTGGCATTTCTCTAACAATGGCTTAGAAAATGTCTATAACAGACAGCCTTTTTTTTTTTGGCATGGTGTCATTAAGCAATATGTAAACATGTTAACTGAGGTTAAAGAAACCAATTAAAATAAAAGTGTTGTGGGCCACAAGTGACCAGATACTGTTCTTCCTTCCAGATGTGATGCTGGCTACACTGGTCAACACTGTGAGAAAAAGGACTACAGTGTTCTCTATGTTGTTCCTGGCCCGGTCCGGTTTCAGTACGTCTTGATTGCAGCTGTGATTGGAACAATTCAGATTGCTGTCATATGTGTGGTGGTCCTCTGCATCACAAGGTCAGTAACTGTACTTGGGCATCATCCAAGCTAAGGGCAGCTTTTGTCCTCCCTGGGACTCTGAGTCTCTTGGTGGGCTGACTGTAGCCACCTGTTCTCCGTGAGTCCTAGTTCCTCATCGTAAGAACATTTCACTAGCCAAGTGCAAAGGCATGGATTTTCCTACAGAACAGGCACAACTTATTTTACTCATTTTTATATTATGATGGGGATTGTTTATGTCCTAAGATTATTTTCCTCTCTAACATGTAGTGTCAGCCTCTGTTTAAACACTCTTTTCTCTTTTATCTGTAAAAGGCCACTTTTCATTCAGACTATGAACCAGTATATCTTTACCTACTGGAATCACTACACCAAATGTGATAATAGATGTTATATAAGGTCTAGAAATGCTTAAATTCTAGCTCTCAATAATAGCATTCATATTTCCAAGTAGAACCTTTGGACACCATCAGTGTTAACACACTTGGTGTCAACAACAAATGCTTCTTCACTTTAAGATGGTAAGTGCTAATCGCAATATTTTAAATGTAATAAGAAAGATTGTGTGATGAAAACCTTTGATACATTTCTGAAACAGCAGCAAATACCACACCTTAATAGCAAATTCCAAGCCCAGGAAAAAGGTAATTTTTATTTGAACAGGGATGAGATTGAAAGGGAACAGAGATTTCATCCAGTTCCAACAGGAAATTGAACCATGACTCCTGAGTGATGTCTGAGGTTCAGTTTGAGATGAGGAGCAAAGACAGGGATTTGTTGGACCTCTTGAGTGTGCAAATGTGTGGTAGGTAAGAACTAGACTCCAAACCTAATGCATCATTCATGTGACAGCCAAAAAGCCAATGTAGATCCTTAAAAAGAACTGGATTCACAATCTTTTTTAAAATGTCCAAAGAAACTCTTTAAGGTTTTTATCAGATCCATAAGACATTAAGACTTTCATTCATTTATATATTTCTATAGTAAATCAGAGAATTTCCCTAAAAATTATTTCTAAAAATGGGAAAACAAGAAGCATCATGAAATTAAAACATACAAACTATAATGTATCTTGGCATCAGTATTACACGATCTTCTTTAAAGACAAGTGTGGGATCTGCTCTGTAAAAAGACAAAACAGAGCTCATAAATCCTCACCTGGCCTACAGGCATAAAGGAAGATCATCATTGGAGCTTGGTGCTGCCCTAAGCCAAGTTGAGTCTATCATCTTGACTTTGATGTTTAGAGGCCAAGTAAGCCAATGGATTACATGAAAATAAATGCAGAGGACAGAAAGACAACTTGAAAACCAAAAATAGTGAGCACAAAAAGAAATGATAGAGAAGAATCTAAAACACAGAAAACTGTATCATACATCTTTCAGGGTAGATAGAAAAGTAAAACTCATATTCATATTCAAGCAGTAACAACTTGATTGCTATTTCATATAGTGAAGAAAGCCAAAATTTCAATACTTCAGACATGTCTTCAAATAAGCCATTAATCACATTTTTTCATTCCTATCCATAACTTAAAAAATAGGATATAGAGACCTTTACCAGGAATTGTCTGTTTACAAGGTATAATTGTGTCAGATGCTTATACAGTCACTTGTTTGAGAGCACAAGTGTACGTGTATACACACTTCACAACATTATAAAAAATGAATAGTTAGCCTCACTTTCCTGGCTGAGACCCTGAAATATGAGTCATCAAATACTGAGTTACACCGCTGAGTGATGAAGTCAAAATGGTGTCTGTCTACTGCTTCGGCTTTGCACTCAACGCTACTCCTCTGCCTCAGCTGCTCGAGATTTTGTGTGCTCTTCTGTCATGGACTGCCTCTGCTAAGCTCCCAGTTTGAGTAAGCCATGTCTGCTATATGTTCAAGGTATTTTTTCATGCGAGAACTAAGCAAAACACTTCTCTACCTGCTTCAGGGAAAGAGAAATAGCGTGTTTGCGTTGTTATAATGTGTTATATAAATCTCCCCCCTTGTACAGCCAAACCTCAGAAACACTTTGCAGAAAAAGTACCAATCCATACGTCACACCAGCATCCAGGGTAGATTCATTCCATTCTTCCAAAAAGAATGTGCTCACAAAACAGACTCTGTAGCTAGGCCCACTTCTGACCCCAAGAGAGCTTGTTTTCCTGGTGACCTGGCCAGCCTTGTTTGTCAGGACATATTCCAAAATACCCAGATGTGAGACAGTCTACAGAATTATTCCTAGCGTAGATCTTCTCCTTGTCTTCAATTTTCTCTTAATGTTGGTATCATCTGGTCTGTTCTCTGTTCTGACTTCCTTTCCTTTCTCTACCGTCCTACCCATTTCCCCTGATTTTGTTCTCCTTTTTTCTGTCTATTCAAGAACCTACCACTCATAAAAATATGAATATCTAGAGACCTGTTCCAAAATGAAAAGAGCTGTCCCACTGAGAAGGTGGATTTTCATCTTTTTACTTCCATCTCCCACTTATTGAAAATGTGACTTCCCAGATCCATGTTTCTTTTTGGAGGTTATATGGCCCCATCAACTACACAAAAATGTGCTCACACCTACTATGTAGGTGTGTGCACGTGTATGTATGTTTATATACTTATTTTCCACTGTACCACTCTTAGTTTTAATAGAATTTTATGTTAGCTTTATATTGCTCTTGCTTGCATGATCAAAGAAATCTGTTATTATAATAAAAATACGATATCAGCGATTTTCAGATGTTACTGAATATTAGCCTTTTATAGAAGAAGCATAATTGGTGCCCATTTTTGTCTCTAGCTTTATGGCATTAATGCAAGACAATGATATTAGGCTAAACCAAAGCAATATTCCTTTGCATTTACATATCGGGTGTTATCAGCTGGTTCGTTCTGCTGTGATGGGATCTTAGCTTGTAGCACTGAATGTCAATATAACACTCATCGTTAAGACATTTAGATATAAAGTTGTTGAAGACCTTTAAAGAGAGCTGTGATAAGCTTGGGACTCGCCTGTTCCCATTGTGCTGAGTCAGTCCATTACACAACATAACGAACAGACTTAAGGAATGAACGGAGAAGGGCAAGGTAAAAGTATTTCTCTTCAGCTTCTACTTCTGTTCTTCAGTTCTCGACAGAAGCCTAACGACAACTGCAAGGAGAAGCAAATAATAATAATAATAATAATAACCTTTTCAAGTATTCCCAGATTCTACTAGTAATCAAGTCTTTTTTTTTCCTCTGAAATACTTTAGTCATTTTCTTCTACAGCTTCTCGCTTTGACTATAGGACCAAACTTTAGGTAATCGCATTAGACTAAGATCTGTAAACTTTCCAACCTTCTAGGAAATGCCCCAGAAGCAACAGAATTCACAGACAGAAGCAAAACACAGGGCACTACAGTTCAGACAACACAACAAGAGCATCCACAAGGTTAATCTAGAGGGAGCATGTTTCCCAGTGGCCGGACAGCCGACAGCCTGGACTACACAATACAGCATTAGAGACAAAAGAATAAGACGAGATCTACACATGTTGCCTTGCGTTTGTGGTAATCTACACCAATGAAAACATGTACTACAGCTATATTTGATTATGTATGGATATATTTGAAATAGTATACATTGTCTTGATGTTTTTTCTGTAATGTAAATAAACTATTTATATCACACAATATAGTTTTTCTTTCCCATGTATTTGTTATATATAATAAATACTCAGTGATGAGAAAAAAAAAAAAACGGCATTCTTAAATTTGCAGTAATTCTTAGCTGGAAACACTGTCCAACTAGCCCGGGCTATGCAGACAGCAGCAGTATTTCATCCTTCTGTGCATCTTCAGACAACACAGTAGTTTGCACAGGACTCTGTAGCTAGGTTTTGAGTGATGTCAAGATCAAGGGAAATGATGGTTATTGGAAAGAGAAAAAATAATTTACTTTATTGAGGAAGCATAAACTATGTCAGACACTTGAATCATCTCTGCTTCATCTACTTTCTTCCCTGCCTTTCACTTTCATTCTCAGAACAGAAAGATCTCTGGCACATAAATTAAATAAGAGAAGAAGGGAGGGAAAGTGTCTTATGACTCAAAATAGAATGCAAAGAAGATACCTGTCTTTATTTGGAAGCAGCATAACTCTCTCAGTCAAACACATCTACCCTCAGGTTCTAAGTAAGGTATACATTAGGTATATAAACAGTGGGCAAACCTGTTCTGTTTCTGTGAGCAAAAGTAACAGCTAGGAGAAAACTATAACTGCATCAGTAAGTGTGAACCTAAACCTCAGCTGCTTTAATCCCAGCACTTGGGAGGCAGATGCAAGCGGATCTCTGTGAGTTCAAGGCCAGCTGGGTCTGCACAGCTAGTTCTAGGAGAGCTGAGGTTATAGACACATACACATACACACACACACATACATACACACACACATACACACACATACATACACACATACATACACACACATACATACATACATACACATACACATGCACATACATACACACACACAAAAAAACTGTCTCAAAAAAGAAAAAGACTTTTGCTGTGTTTTTATCTTATATGAGAAGAAGTTAGACTCATACAAACAAATGCTCTCGTTAGCACATTTATGGCCCAAAGAACACTGTTATTTGAAATTGAAAACAAAAAGACAATGTTTCATGACAATGGAAAAATTGTTTTGAGCATATTTATATGAGAAAGAAAAATCCCTGAGAATCTAAGGGAACTTAGTGGGAGATGTTGTCAACCCCTGTCAGATATGAGCAAACAGGTATGAATGATCACTTTATTTGGGGAAGGTAAATTGTAAAAATTCTCAAAGAATAAGATGAAATACCAAACTAAGTAATTTCCTTATTATCGTTTACCTTTGAGTAGTTCCTGTAGCACATACAGATGCTTTAAATAAAGCTTTCTTTGTCTTCCTCAAATGACTTCTTCATGGTCTAAAAGAAATGACAATCCCCTCCTTTATTAGAAAACAAAAAAGACACATCAAATCAAAATGTTATGGATATAAAATATCCTATAAAAAATAAGGGTTTAAAGTGAAATTTAAGGCCTTTGTTAATATATGATGACAGTGACAATCTATGTAAGACTTAGGACGTTGACAAATGTGATTTTCTAGATTATCCTAAGTTGGAAAAGTGTGACATTACTGACACAGCCATCACTTACGTGTTCCTATGAATCGCTCTCTGGATACCATATACAACAAATCCTTGCTAAACTGCCTGGAAAGTTCATCTGTGTAACATGCACAGAGATGTAAGTAGCCCTGGTTTTCTTTGTATGTTAGTAGCTGCGGCAAATAAACCCTTCTCCCCAAAGAAGAGAAAAAGAATGTACTCCCCATGGTGATGTATATGTTCAAAGAAACAATACCACTGACCTTTGGTTCCAAAAATATGAAATGACTGACTTTGTTATAAGTTTATGCATCACTATTTGTAAATTTTTATCAGCAATCATAAACCTAAGCATTGGAAGAGTCCTCTATACCTTTCTGCCCACATCCCTGCTCACCTACACCATGGAAGAATGACTTTTAAAACTTGTGTATAATGAATCCCAAATGAGTGTTTGCTGTGTGCTAGATGCTGTTTCAGTTCCTAGAGAGAGAGAAATAAAACATAGTGTCCAATCCGCAGGAGCTTACAATCCAGGACCAGTGGAATCATCTGGCTTCTCTGAACACATCTCTCATTATCTGCAATTTCATTATTGTACCATTCTAGTTATCTAGACGATCCTTTCTCATGCTGAGTTAAAACGGACCCATTTGCAATTTCTCAGAACCTTGACTCCTATTGTTCCTCTCAAGGGCAAAGGAATGATGTGTGTATTTAAAATAGAAAGACAGAAACATGTTTTCTTATTTACTCCGGAATTCTACAATTATTTTCTTCTCCAAGCAATCATTCATAATTTCCTCTTCTGCTCTTCATGTGACACAGTCCCACATTTTGCTGGCGTCCACATCATTCACTCCTGACTTAACCTAGACTTGACTTTGTCAGCAGACCTGTAGGAGCATGGAGTTTACATAGCAGAGTCTGATAAAGCAATGTGATCTGATGAGTCCAATTAACAGAACAACTTGCAGAACGCAAATGTAAGAACCATACTCACTACCTTGGTAAATCCCTCCTATGCCCACAGGCCTACTATGGAGTCCTGAGCAAATCATTTCACATCTTAGAACTGAATTCTGCCATATATAGGTCACCTGATCACCTAACTTCCAAGTTTCTGCATGCTCAGAAAAAGGCACTATATTTTTATTATTGCCATCAAAGACACATTAACTGTTACAGTTGTTTATTATAAGCATAAATTCAAATTGTTTTTAAATAAATATCTAAAAATCTACTTCAGTATACATTTACAACACATTATATATTTACTGAGAGTCACCAATTACAAGCCCTGCGCTAGTCTGTGAGGTGGCAATGAAAAGTATCTGAAGAAAACCCTCCCTGAAAGACACTCACTAACTACCCATCCTGCTTCCTTGAATTGCAGTTCTCCGAGGCCCAGGGGGGGAGGGTGAGAGGTAAATGAAGGATAACACAGAAGTAACAAAGGCAGTACTTGGGAATCTGGACCCTCCAGGATGGTCCTTTTCACAACGGCGTACAGAGAATGGCTTTACTCTCCACACTTGTTCTGGTGTCTTGTTTCTGCAGTTCTGTGCCCTCCAAGCCATCCTCACACCCTTGTCTTCACAATGCTCAGGGAAAGTAACAGATTCTCACAGAAGCCCCTATAACTCGGACTAGTCTCCTGATTCTGTTGGGGGATTTTTCTGTATTGGGCTACATTTCTTCATGCAAGTCAGTCTTTCTCTTAGCCTAAAAGCAATGTGACTCTAAAGACCCAAGGCTTGCTAATGTTTTCCACTTATTCTTCAAGCATTTACTAGGTGTCTATACTATGCCTGACAATATTATTGGCCTGTGGTATTGCATGGGGTAGGAATGGATCTCTGCTTTCAGAGGAGGTAAAGGTGAGCGATAGGCAAGGATTTATCAAGCCACAAAATTTAAACACACACACACACACAAAAAAAAAAAAAAAAAACTTTAAGTTCTACTCAAAGAATTAAAAAATAGAGTGAAATATTTCAGGGTACCATCATTAGTAGGGGTGTGGCTTCAAAGTGAGTATATTATTGAAAATTTGGCCTCTGAAATAAGGCAGATGTGGGCCCCAACTTAAGGCCTACTTTATTTCCTACTTAACCTTGGGCAATTTGCCCAAGTTTCTTATGCCTCCTATTTAAAATGGAGAAAGCAGCATCTTCCCGAACACACTATGACTACTATAAGAAATAAAACAGCAATCAATGTTTGAGCTTGGAACACTGGCATGCACAAAGTAAAATGGAAATATATGGAAATACTTTGTAGGGCTATAATAAATATTTATGATAACAGTAAATAGTTATCATAAAGCATACTTTATAAGCAGAGTGGTGCATGATGGGAGTCATACAGTCAGAGTCAAACAGAATCCAACAATCGCAGTCACTCAAAGGAGTGCTTCTTGTGTCTTTGGAAACAAGAAAGCTGGTTTTTAGTTCCGGGGAATGAAGGCAATATAGAGATCAAAGATCAAAAGGGATCCAGCTCCTCTAAGCCCCCCTAAATTCATCCACTAGTATCATGTCTGAAAAAGGGGGAACATCATTCTTTTCCTTTAAAATCCTGATAGCATGTAGCACTGAGCTTGTTGTGCTCTCTAGTCGAGATGAGTCAGTATCCTCGAGGAGAAGCCAGTGCGGGAAACTGGACTATGACAAGGCTTATCTCAAAGTCACATTAGACTCCTCTAATGTTTGTCCTCGGATGCTGTTTGCCTTTGCCAAGTCAGGCCGCACCTGGATAGACTGCTCTTCCTCAATTACAGGAGACATTTCACTTCCATAATTAATCATCTGGATATCAATAATGAAAGCTTCTTCATTGAATTAATTGATATCTCTATATGAGCATCCACAGGAAGCACACATAAAAGATAGAGGAAGGATGAAGGGTTATATGAAGTAATGGGATTAGTTTTATAACCAGCACATAAATCTATGACTGTACATGGCCCTTTGAAGTCAGCATCAGAACATATAAGATGTGCTGCCCATCCAGCCTCACCACGGTTGGAAATCTGCTTTTCTGGTTCAGCTATTCCAAGGATAAAACCTTGGTTGAGCTCCACAAACGGTAAAGGGGCTAACTTGAGTACCCTGTATACTTTTAGTTTTCAGTCAGTTGTCATTACTAACCTTCCACGAGGTAAGAAGTGAAAGACATAGCATTTGCCTCGACTTTCCCAATCCAGGAGGGACAAAAACTTAAATGAGCTAACAGAGCAAAATCACGTACTGTGGCAGGGGGAGAAAAAAGGACAGGAGTAGGCCAGGCCCTGTGCTGGGCGGACACTCCCACCTTCCTGATCCAGTAAAGGCACTCATTCCACACAAGGCTTGGGCACAGTAACTATGCTGAGAAAGCAGCCCTCTGGACCCCCACAATCAAACCCATTCTTTGGGGTGTATTTTGAGATGACTCCATGCCCTTCCTCCCCATGGATGTCTCCTCTTTCTGGACTTCCTCTCATTCTCAGAATGCTACCCACCTCTCTTTTCTTCACTGCAGGGAGCACCCATCCTTTGTTATAGCCCTTCGGGGCACAGTCCAGCTTAGTTCTCCTCCATGGGCCTAGACCTTGAGAATAGGAGTCTTTTATATGAGTCCAGCTTTTCATGAACATAAAGAACAGAGCAATGTCCCAAATTGTCATCACTGTACATCAGATAATTAATAAATATACTAAGAAATTCTGTCCAATTAATGTTTAAGATTAGACTATGTAGCTAAACCCAAACCAAAAAAATCATTCAAAGACCAAGAGAAAACACTATTGTATTTGTGGGTATCATTTCTGATCATTTCTATGGATATATATTCAAACACGAACACAATAGAAAATTTAATAACAGGTTTGAAGACCTGATTTCAGTTCCTAGAGAACACATAAAAAAGAGCTAGGTATGGTGGCATGTACTTATAATTCCAGTGCTTGGGATATAAGGACAAGCAGACCCCTAGAATATGCTGGTCACCCAGCCCATCCTACTTGCTGAAAATAATAGATAGATGAGACATAGATAGATAGATAGATAGATAGATAGATAGATAGATAGATAGATAGAGAGTGAGTAGTACCTGAGGTACAGTACCATGACACCCAAGGATGACCTCACACACAGGCATGCATGTGCATGCACTCATACAAGAACACATGCACATACATTAACATACACAAAAAATATATTACCCAAATAAAGGAATATACAAAGAGCTGCCAGTCATTGCTGATGCTGAAGTTGCCTAATAGAAAGAGACGTTGAATTTTCCTAAACAAACTGGTCCAATAAAGACACTTTATTCTGCTATCACACTCTGCCACATGCTGTTCCACGAAGTCTGTTTATAAGAACAAATGAAGACAACACTTTGGCCAACAGGGAGCACACTGCCCTCCTCACAGAGTAAAGCACCATCTCTGGAGCCACTCCACTTGTTCTCATCCACACCCTCTAGACCAAAGGCATGTCATGAAAGAACCTCCAAGTGGAAAATGACAGCATGAAGAACCCATAAGATCTGAGTGGAAAGTGAAAGGTTATGGGAGGGCAAGAGAGAGAGAGAGAGATGGACACATCAAACAGCTGGCGGGCAGGAAGGGAACAGTTCAAGAAGGAGAATAAGAGTCAGTTTATTCAAATACTCCTAGAAGAAAGGAACTGGAAGCACATGAGCAGGGTTTCTGGAGTGTGGAATGGTAGCCAGAACACAAGGAACACAAATTGGGTATCCAGAAGCTTCCTGCCCCAAAGTCTGGCAAGGCTAACCCCTGTACCTCGAGCTTGCAGGCAGAATAGCTGGCCTGGCATGCTGGGCAAGGAAGAGGCCACAGCACAACTCCCCAACATGAGTTTCCAGGCCTCTGGGTGAGGACAGACTGTGTTTAAAGTAAACATTCGGTCCTCTGCATATTTTCTTCCTCACAAATCTTGACCTTGAGATATGTAGATTAGATGCTTTATATTCTGCAGGGTAACCTTGTCCCAAAGCCCAAGATCAGCTGCATAGATAGAGAATAGAGGAACAGCAAGTGCCCTGCACCTGAGGCCAGCCCCCCTCTTGGGGCTGTGCAGGAGTGGTAGCAATCACAAACAGACTTCTGGATGGTCTCTAATCTGCCTGAACTTGGAAAACAAAATCCTGGGATCATAAAGCAATCCTGAGTCGCATTAGAAAAGACAGGCTAAAAAAGGAAACCGACTAGTCCTTGCTTCCAGAAGACAAATCCGTCTGCAGTCTGCCTGGGGATATATGGGTTAGGACTGCCAAGCAGAGCAAGCCATTGGAAAATACTGTGTGGGTTTGAAAAGATGAATAGAAAGAGAGAAATGACTGTTCTGAAGTGGAGGTTAAGAGAGAAGTGGAAAGGGAAGCCCTGGTGCTGTACCTCCAGCCTTTCTGGAGGCAGGTGGCCCAATCCTTCACAGGGCCGGGCCACGCAGAGCTGGATGATTTGTAATTAAGCTCCCAGACCAAAGAGTGAGTCTTGTAAACAGCCAGCAATGGTGCTGACTTCCCTCCAGAGGGCTGAGACTCTGCTGCACCAGCATCCGCATAATAACATTATATTTCACTTTTAAATAAGATGTACATGACTGTGCACTTGCGCCCAATTACAGTAATGCATGATTTACATAAAATTAACTCTCCTGCTTAATTACAGTCACACAGGCATTGGGGGAAAGGCTTTCACTTGGTGAACAGTGCATGCTTTGGCATTTAGCCTCCCCATGACAGACATGCAGTGGTTCCGATCATAACTGAAAAAAATTCCTGAGGTGCTGAATCTCCACAGAACTGTTCACTTCTTCTTTCAGCACTCCGTGGAAACTGAGTCACCCTGTCTAGAATGCAGGGGTTTCCTTTCTGAAATGTGAGCATGTGAGCTGGGTTGCTTTGTAGCAAGGGCGGATCTAGAGTTCAGAAGTTTTCTGTTCAGGGTGGAGTTGAGGCCTCTGGGTAAAGAATCCAGCGGAGACAAAGAAGGAGCCTCCAGCTCACTAGGACAGCTAGGAGGAAGTGCTTTCCTTAAAGGGCATCTGGCGCCGCTTTGACACCAGCGTGAATATACACAGCCGGTTTTCTCTCATCTCACTTCTGTCGTTTTTCTACTTTTTTTTTCTTTGCCATGAACATGAATACAATTTTTGTCTGAGAAAGACTTCAGATTCCACATTCAGGAAGAACTAAAAGTGAAGTTTTCCACAGCCCTTGCCAAAAGGAGTTTTTTATTTATTTATTTATTTGTTTGTTTTCTTTTCTGCTTTGCTGTGTTTTTTTTTTCTCTCCCTTCCACCTCTGCCAAACCCACTGGCAGGAGTGGAGTTGAAGAAATTCATTGAGCTGGCAGAACAAGAAAATGATTGGAGGGAACAGAGATCGAAGCGCCATCCTTAACAGTTCAGTGAGGACGAGTAAATGCTTCTCAGAAAACTGCACAAAAACACTTCAAGGAGATCAAATGCTCACTGTGCTGGCTGACCACAAAAGATGGCGGTCTCATGTCTCCACATCCTCAAGCCTGCTTTCACCCAGTACACAGAAGATCTGGCTAACAAAAGAAAAGCCTTTGAAGGGGAAAGAGAAAGACAAGATATCCGGTGAGCTCCTAGGGAAAGTGTGGAAGAGAGAGATCTACTTTGAGCAGATGGCACTTGGAAAAACAACCTCAGGTCAAAATCAGAAAAAGGGATCTTATTGTTGGGGCATTGAAAACAGATCCCATTCCTAAGCGAGGTGCTTCCCTTTTGAAGTTCTGCTCCTAGACCCTGTTCCTACACCCTGCCAGGCGCTGCTGTGGAAGGACCATTAACTAAGATTTGCATGTCAGAAACAAAATCCTTTTCCTTCATAATTTTTGCCACGTATTCTGCAACAGAACATCATGTGAAGAGATGTGTTCAGATCTGAGTTCCCACCGTCCTCTGTAAGGAAGATTTCCCAAGATTTCTCTAGAAGGTCTAGAGATAGCATGGAGCCCCTGGGAGTTTAGGAGAAAAATCCTCCAGCCATCTGTGTTTTGCTTCCTTCTTTTCAGCATGGCAAATGTCTGCCAGAGTTCCAGCGACATGACAGAGGTCCAGTGTTTGATTCCGGTGTTGCCCATTTTTGCTTCCTTCAAATCAAGGCGTCTCTGTTCTCTCGACTTGCTCTTTCCTTGGCTGCTTCCTCTTCTGCCCAGTGCTATGACACCCTTTCTTTAAAATGCTGGCCTTGACCTCAAATTTTCCATTCTTTGATCCTTTGTTGAGTTGTCCCTTCACAATACCAAATGCCTCAAAAGCGCAAACCTCAAGAGTGGTCCGACCCAAAGGAACTCTGCTGCACTTGAAGCTAAACAGACCAACCAAAACCATCCCCTGAGTCACTCGGGACCCCTCACTGAGCTTGGGAGTAGTGCAATGAACTGCCCTGTCCGGTTTCATTTCTGTGGCTGTGACAAAATATCCTGACAAAGAGCAACTGGGGATAGGAAGGATTTATTTAGCTCACAATTCCAGGTTGCAGTCCATCATTTCCAGTGTGTCAAGGCAGCTCAAACAGCTGGCCGTATCACATCCACAGTCAGGAGCAAGTCCATCCTTGCTTGGTTGCTAGGCAGTGTAGTCTCAGCTAGCTTTCTTCATTCTTACACAGTTCAGGGCTGAACTCATGAAGTGATGCTGCCTGCATTCAGCCCTGGATCTCCTCACTCCAGTTAACAATCCAAACAACCCCTCAGACATACAAACAGTCCAACTCGATCTAAATAATTCCCCATTAACAGTCTACCCAGGTGATTTTAGGATGTGACAACTTGACAGAGTACTGACTTGGTCTTGCTAGTCATCTTGGAGAATTTTAAGGAATTGTTACTGTGGCTAATGGAGTATAATAATATACTATACCCAAAAAGTTATAATTTGTGAATAGAGATAGATAGAGAACTGCAGGCATTTATTTCCTGCTCATCTTTCAAAGGGAGAGGGATTATTTGGGGCCTTTATGAATATACTTTTACTTATTTCTTACATGCAATAACAAAATCAGACTTACGATAATGCAACTGGAAATTTGCAAACAGCTTGCCAGGTGGCAGATCTAATAGAAGACAAAGTCAAGATCTGAATCCAGATGAGCTCCACATCTATTTTGTTCTCCTCAGCCATGAAAGCGTGTGTGTCTTTCAAGGCTACCTGTGAGGTAGGTGAGGCTTTTTGTCCGCGTGGTGCTGCAGTTACTGTTTGGATTGTTTTAAGGTTTTGCTGTGGAAATCACCGAGGGATAACCTATCTCACAGACAGCAAAACTGCCTCTCTGTTCCTTCCTTCCCTCTCTCTTGACCATCCTCCAATCTGGATAATTTCAGCGATCCCTTGTCTCTTTCTAACTAAAGTGCAGGTACAAAGAGCCGGAGCTGAACAAGATGGTTCAGACATCAGAAGTGATAGCACACCAGACATTATCTTGTTCACATCCAGGTTTACCTTTTGTTCCTGTTTCTTTCCAACTTCACTCCAAGGAGTGTTCAGCCTAGATCTAGAAATCTGTCTCATTGTGACCCAGTTGGTAGATCCCAACTTAATATTTGATGAGTAAATGAATATGAATGAATGAATGAATGAATGAATTGAAGTCATTCTTGGACCTCTGCCCAAGATCCTGGAGAAATTGCTCTATACATGTCACGACCCCCCTCCAATAGCACATATATGCAGAAAGTGAAGATGTGTTCAATTTGAAAGTTATACTCCCCAAAAAAGATGTCCTGAAGTGTGCATTGATAGTAGAGACTATTAGAAGGGAGTTTAGCATTCTTTTTCCTTTCCCCTTTCTTTATTCTGATCTTGCATCAAGCTGACTAACTTCCAGGTGGCCCCCTGGTGGGGCAAAGGGTATGGAGCTGGTGTGCTATAAATTATAGTGATTACAGCATGACAGCAGGCCCCCCGCTGAGGTCCGTAACTCCCTGCTATGAGAGCTTTCAAGGACATTCTGTTTCCTGAAGCTTTAGGAGCTCAAATGGCTTTTGCAACTCACCAGGCTTTTTTAACTTCCATAATTCTGACACTTGTTGGATGCATTTTATCTCCCAATCAATTTAATTAGGAGATGTCAGATTAAAAAATGATCTGCTGTTTCTGAAAGGCTCTTGAACTCCAAGACACATTTGCAAAGCCACTGTCTTTCGTTGTCTCTCATTCTATCCTTCCAGCACCCACTTTAGGCAGCATGAAGAGACAGGGCTTTGTGACACCAAATGCCAAAGAAAGAAAAGGGGGGCAGCGCAGAGACAGAGCAGGAAGCCGCGAGGCCGAGGCGTTATCGGAATCTCTGCGCGTCAGACGCAAACCTTTTAAAAAGCTATGATGGGAAAAACTATGCTCTGTTTTAGTTCTTGTCATTGTTACTTATCTCTGAGTTTTCCTTTTGTAAAAAGAAAGAGCCGCTTTTTAAGTGGCTCTGTGTATCAGAGATCAGAACTGCCAAAAGGTGAACGGAGGCACAGGATAAAACCCAAGCATACATGAAGAGAGGGACTTGGTTAAGTCCCTGGTCCCAACTCTGTCCTTACCCATTCATTTGAATGGACACAAAAGAAAAACCTCAGCTACCTAAGGAAGTACTTTCAGAGCTCCCAAGGTAAACTCTAAAATGAATGTTTCCATGAGGTCAGCTGTAAATGAAATTACTGTATTCTGAACAAATTCCCCTCCGAAATGGCAAGCAGAGAGGTCACTCTAGAAGAGGAGACAGGTTTGGATTTCACTTTCCAAGCTTTTTATGCCAGGTGGAGTGGCTGAGAGGGGGAGATTAGGAAAAGCTATTTGCAAAGACATCTTTCTCATACTATACTACATGGCTTTAAAATTTCAGGTAAAAAGTCTGTTTGGATAATGATTAATAGAAATGATTAGTAAGTAGAAGACCTTAAATCTATTAAATCAAACTGTATGGGGGGCAGTTATACATGATGCTAGAGGTTATTAAACTAATTTTAACTGCAGATATTACTATTGTATGTTGTATATTTATTAGAATTGCATTACTATTCTCCTCCTTGGTTTAAGAATAGCAAATTAGACATTCCAGTGGTGTTTAATTGTGCTATGTGTGTTGTCTCCATTGAGCCCATTCAAATCTGTCTTGGGTCCAATGAACTACTCCGGAAAGAGGCTGTGAGAACAGAGCTATATTAGGAACAACAAATTCAGTACAACGACAGCTTTGGCTAGCTATAAAGTGGTTTTCCAACTGTAAGATCTTCTACATTGAGTGCCTGGGACCCACACAGGATGCTAGCATGTACTTCTAATTTCAGAGTAAAGACTTGCTGCAAAGATGAACTGTAAGATCTCTGAAGCCAGGCAGTTTAGTCTACTGCTGACTGGTTCATTCTGTTATTGTGCTCTTTAGGCTAAATTAAAATCTCAGGATAAAATTTTTTTTTATAAATTGAGGAAATTAATCTTATTTCATTTTATTTAATGTTTTGAAACATGGGTGGAAGGAAATCTAAGAAAATGAGTAGGAGTCTGCCGGGGTTGACATTTGAGAAGTCTTGTCCGAGCACTGGGATACCCTGAGATGTTACGGCCAAAGCATGCTAATATTGTGTTGGCAGAGCATTCTAGCAGGAAGAGAATCCTAGGTGGAGCGTGATTTGCCTGGTTTTGCCCTGTGTTTCAGAATTGGTGGCATGTCCTCATGACTTCCTTGTCATAATCTAGTCCAGGAAACAAAGAGATCAAGGACTTCTACCACAGTGACAAAGGCTGGCCAAGCAGCAGTCGTGAGGGAGCAAAGCACGCTACTGAGTGCTCTGGATTGTGTTTACACTTCCTGAGAGAACTGTCCACCCTGGAAGTCATTCATCTAACAGGCAAATTTCAGGTTTCCCTCTCAATCTTTGAATCCCCAGATTGTGCCAACCTTCTGAAAGCAAGATTGCCTATTGTCCTGTGTCTCATTAAAGGTCCTGCAATCAGCAGGATGAGACTCGCTGACCATCATCATGTGCACTGGAAAGAGGAAAAAATAAACCAAGAGCCCATCCTAAGGAATCCCATCAAAAAAACCATTATAGTACCTTGTATACTTCTTCAGGATGAGCAAAGAAGTCTTTTCTCCCTGCCTTGTGAATGTCTTGATTTTATATAATAGCTTAGCTATAACTTTGATTGAAAAGACACCCCATCCTTTCGGTTTAATATAATAGCCATTAGTTCACCCATCTCTGCAAAGCACAGCAATGTAGAAACAAAGCAATTAATATTATGGTTTGTGCACGCGTGTGTGTGTGTGTGTGTGTGTGTGTGTGTGTGTGTGTGTGTTCATCTGTCGGGGGGATGTCCGTGTGCATGCCTGTGCGCATCCCTGCATGTGTACCTTTGGCCAGTCAGGCCTTGCAGTTCTTCAGGTGCTTGGCTGGTTCACATTGCTATGAATACCTCTTGAAAGTCAATTCCAACTCCCGAAACTGAAAAATTAATTGTTCAGCTCTGCAGAACTGAAACAACACATGAAGTTCAGCCTGCAAGTTCCATGGGAGTAAATACAAAAATTCAAGAAGGTTATGTCAGATTTTAACTTCCCTATCATTATTAATTTAATTTCCAGTCATTATGATAATACCAAGCATTTAGAATGCATTTGGTGTTTATGTAAATGAAATTACTTCTCAAAATTACAATTTCAAATTAATATGCTATTAAAAATGTCACCGGAAAGTGCTTTTATTATTTTGCCAGTGAAATAAACGTTCCCTGTTTCTTTTTTATAAATGAAATTTCAGCACTTTAAAAATCTTCCTTAGATTTTGAGAACTGTAATGTTTCTGTTTGAGAATTCTCCTTATGCTACATTAGTGCCATGTTCTTTGACAGCATAAAATATGCAAATATAGCCTTTTAATGGTGATTTTTCATTTTGTTGCTGTCATTTAACTCAGAAACAAGTGAGGCTGTTGCAACTTATCACTTACAACAGTGAAGTCACTGAATTGATGTTTATGTTCAGAGCAGAGCAGTTGACACAGAAACAAATATGTTTAAAATACCATCTGCGCCACGTTGGCTTCTTCCTCAGAGGATAATAGAGTTGTTGAAGTTCAGCCTTGGAGAGAAGCTCATACCTGTGGGGCAGAGAAGACACACTATCACGTCAGAAAAATGAGCAGCCGAGCCTTGCTCCATTTGGATACTGGTCACAGAAAAGAAGGGAAGGGATGGAAAGGGAGGGTGTGAAAACCACAGCTTCCTAGGAATCTCTCCATATCTGCACCCTGCTTTCTGGATCCCCATCTTCCAGACTGCCCATTTGGCTTCCTGCCCCCACTGTCCACCTCTCCTTGCAGCCTCTCTGTGTTACACGGCTTCTCCGTCTGTTGCTGGTTTCCAACCTGATGCTTAGGAACCCCCGGAACGCTGTATGCTGAATTGCGTGGGAGTGGTACCTTTCCTGGCTGTTGGAGCGGATAAAGGCGGGCAGCTGGGTGGGAGGAAAGTTGGATGGCAGAGCTTTGCTGCAGCCACATGTCATGCCTAGCAAGGCTGGCTCTCAGCGGGGGGCTGGTATCTGATCTGCAGAGTCGCTCGAACACAAGATACAGGAAGCTTGCTGCAGTGCTGAACAGAGGAAAATGTGAAGAGGGGATCTCCTGCTAATGGGTCAGTGGGCAGCATATTGTATTGAATGAGATCTTTCTCTTACCTTGACTGAGGTAAATTATCTGAGGCAATTCAATAAGCTCCACTCTGCTTTTCCTAATGCAGAGATACTCACATTCAAACCACATAGGTAGAGAAGAAACATTTCTTTGTGGTCTGCCCAACACAAACATTCTAATGTAGTTAATCAGCATTTGTAGACCTATTAGCAGGCAATGGTAATTATTGTAATCGTCAACATTAATGGGGCACCTGGTCCCTTATATGACTGGTGTTTTTGGTGCTTTACACGATTGCTCTGCTGAAAAAACGCCCAGTCGCCCTCAAAGGCACTCTGCCCAGTCACCCTGGCCCAAGGCCACTCCGCGTTTGGGAAGGCTGACCAATCTGGGTTGTATCTTCAGCCCCCTTGTAGCCTTTTAGCTCGTTAGTAAGCTCAGCTTACATGTATTTCACCTCGAGTAGAGTGCTGAGTGGAAAAACCAAGCATGGGTTGCATACTCTAGCTCTGCCCTGTCACAGCAAGCTGGCTGTGTCCTATTAAACCTTCTAACCAGTAACAGATACTCTATTGATCCCCTTTATGCCTAGACATGGTGAGTGTTCTCGGCCACAGTCCCTTACGGATCCCCTTCACGCTGCCTTTTCCTCTGAAAGAGTTCCCTTTACCAACCCTGCCTGGTCACTCCACCATACGGGCCGTCCACCCCACCAGATAGTGACCCTTTAGCGGGTGTGGAAATTATGCTTCAGAACTTGCCCCACATTGCAGACTGAGTAAACACATGGCCAAAGTAGAAAATCATTTTTCTAACTCAGTACAACTCTCCTGCATGCCTAGGCTGATCAAGTCTAACTTCATAGTAAGTGTGATGGCCTCCTGTCTCTTGTCCTCACCACCATGAAACCCAAACTCTTTCTTAGACTATTGCAGCTCTTTCATAGCAAGAGGATTTGCATAGTTTCAAATAACAAAATAATTTAAGTTTCACATGCAACAAAAAGACAGGGAATCTAGCAACACTGTGGTGGGCAGCGTTAAGAAGCCTCGTGATTCCTCCTTCCTGCTATTAATGCCGGGTGTCAGCCTGCCCTTAACTGTTGGTTACACATATTGATTTCTAATGAATAAAACATGTCAAGACTGAGTTTAAAAACTGTGGCCATGCATCACTTTCTCTGAGGAAAGTCTCTGGCCATAGTCACAAGCCAACGCTATGAAATAATAGCTCATGAAGCAAGAACTGAGGCCTCTCAATAGCCACAGCAGTTAGCTCAGACATAGCTCCTTCTCCCACCGGCCCTTTGGATAACTGCAGTTCCAACCTATATAGCGACAGTCACTGTGGCAAACATGAAGCTAGACCCTCACAAAGAAGTAATTTGAAGGTTCTTGACCCACAGAAATTATGAGTTCATCAATAGTTTCACCCACTAGATATTAGAATAATATAGTAGATGTCAACAGGGAGCTTACACTGAATTGCGCTCCGCCATTCAGTGCAGAGGAACAGAATCTTAACGGTGAATCCTCTGGATGGATTCTGAGCTCTAGGAGTCTGATAAGAAAGTTGGGGTGTGAAAATAATCAACACCTACTTTGTCCCAGACATGTGCTGCTGCTCATCTACAGTCCACTCACTCTCAAAGCCGCAGCTGGGACGGCGAAACCCCCACCTTCCCCCAGGCCTCGCTAACTCAGCTGACTGCTACACCAGTTGTATGTTCAATTCCCATAAACTACATAAAGAAATCTTTTAAGGAGATCTTGTCATTGCATAAGGCTAAAACCATTCAATTTCAAAAATCTGAGAAAAGGTTTAATGAAAACTTAAGAAAGTAAGAGAGTCAGAGCAGTCAACAGCAGGCAGTGGTTGAATGTCTGACTCTACCAGAAACCCAACGAGGGCCACCAGTTTCCTTTCTGTGGTCTATTGTTCTTATATTACATTTTCTTCAGAGAAATCCAACGGATTAAACTTGAGTTGACTTCCCTCTCATTGAGCAATCAGCTGGAGGGGCAGACAGAGGAGGGTAGTATCATGTAGTGAAAAGTACATGGACATATAGATTCCAAAGGGATAGCAAGGCCACCAGTCCAGTCACTGTAGTTTCCTTAAGGACTGCCTGCCTCCATATTGTCGCCTCGAATTTTTCCTAACAGTCAGGGTTACGGTTTCCTATCAAGTAAGCAAGACTCATTATTTAATCAAAAGCACCTGGTTCTGATAACTCACCAATGTGTCCACAATGTGTGCATCAGGCACTTTATATCCCTATAAAATTAGATGTAGCTCAAATTCTAATTGGTCTTAATAATAAAAACCTGGAGTCAGATATAAGGGTAAATGCTGAAAAATCAGAGAATTAAAGGAGCCAGCCACTAGAGAGACTTCTTACCTCTAGGAATCCTCAAACCAAAAAGGGGTTGAGCTCCTGTCTCTGCCCCACCTTATCACGTCCTCTCTCCACTTCCCTAGTGCTGGGATCAAAGGTGTGTGTCTCTTAAGTACTGGTTCTCTTTCTCTTTTAAACTGGATCAATCTCATGTAGCTCAGGGTGGCCTTGAACGCCTGATCTTCCTGCTTCCTCCTCCCAAGTGCTGGGATTAAATGTGTGTGCCAGCACTGCCTGGCCTCTATGGTTAACTAGTGGCTAGCTCCGCCCTCTAATCTCCAGGCAAGCTTTATTTGTTAGTGCACAAACAAAATCTCACCACAGTCACATCTGAGATTGACTTAGACAGTCTGGACTTTCCCTTTGTTATGATAATTACTTATGACTCTCAAAGTTGAGCTAAGCTCTAAAATGTATCACTTAGACATCTTGCTTTTACTTGAGAATATTTACTGCCCCATGCTCTGCTCATGGAACACTCATGGTTCATAACCTTTCTGCTTGTGAGAAAAGTTATCTGGGGGTGTTTTCTGACGCTGAAGGGAGAGTGCAACTTTCCCTTTAAGAAGAGTCTTATCCTTCTGTAACCAGTGTTTTGCACATAGTGCATGGCTGCCAGATAGGAAGTTATGACATCCTAGTACCATTCATACCAAAGAACAGGACTGAAGAAGCCTTAAACATGCCTTGGCAGGGACTCAATGCTTTTTAATTCAGTGATTATGAAACACAAATGGCGAACCTGCATTTGTTTAAATGTGTTCAGCAGCCTCCTGAAGTTGTGCTAAGTGGGTATGCACTGTTATTATCCTTTGCTCCACATTTGATAAATACCTCAGGAGCTTTTTAAATTATAAAATAAGAAGGTCTGGGGATATAGCTCAGTTGGCAGAACACGCCTGCATGAGACTTTGAGCTCAGCCCTCAGCACTGGAAAGGAAGAACCAAAGGAAGGAAGAAAGGATGGAAGGATGGAAGGAAGGAAGGAGAAAAGCTGGCAATTGAAGTCAACGTGACAATTTTTTGAATGCATGAAAACCATCTGAGAAAGTTGTTCTGAAGAAAGTTCTGTCCCCTACTTCCATTTCTTCAGTTACAGTTGAGACACAATAGGCTTGGGAATTTAAATATTTAATAAGCACCCCAGGTGATTCTGATCAAGGACATTTGTCTCTCCACCTGGTACAATATCCTGGTAAAAAACTGAAATCAGTTCAGAATCTAAACCAGTCTGTTCTAACTGAATAAGCACAAACCCTCCTAACTCACATGAACCCATCACATCATCAAGTCATTGTGCCAACCAAAGGGAGTCACCTCTGACCTGTGGCTTACAGTGAGGGATAAAGGTGGGTCACCCAAAAGTTCAAAGAAGCAATGGGCCCTCAGGAGGCTAAAAGGTCAGCTTAAGCGTGAGCACCCCTCAGCCTGGGTGTCTAGGGAATCTTTAAAATACAGACTAGAAAGGTCAGAAACAGCCGACAGGGGGAAATGTTCTAAATGCTGGTAAATGAAGTGATAAAACGTTTTGTTTGAACAAACAGTTACCACTTAAAATGCCTTCAGAAGCAACCCATAATAGCAAATGGGTTCCAATGCTACGACTTTGGTAGCTTTGAGGATGATCAAACAACTCCCCTGAAGATCTGCAGCCCTGTCACCAGCCCTGGGTGTCAGGCACGATTGAACCTTTACCGTGCTCTTGACAGAGGTGGGCCTCTGAGATGTTGTGGTTATCCAGCATCAAGTACATTCTGTTCTTCCACAGCTACAAATACAGGCACTTCACATTAAAACCGCAAAACCCTGCAGTTAGTTCAACTAAACGAGGTTACTCACAAACACCCTGGAAATGAGGAGCTTCCAATGGCTGTGTAGGTCTCAAAGACGATGGCAGAGAATACTAAAACACTCTTCGAAAAGTCTCATTGGATCTAGCAGAATCATGCTTCCAAGGAGTCTGTATGCTGATCACTGAATGTCTCTTACAGATCCAAGGCTCTGTAACCCAGTGACATCATGTTTAGGGAGAAGACACTTATTGGAGGAAACCAGAGCAGCAACGTCTTACTGCATTTGTCTCTGAATTTTTTCCTAACCATCTCTGAGTTTTCCCTAACCATCTCCGTAATCCCTAATACACCACTGGAATGGCTATAAAAGTAATACAGGAGAAAACAAACTTCAGGTGACTCTTCAAAGAGGAAGGAACAGAATCTTACCCTTCTAACCCTTAGTAGAATATTCTCTATTAAAAGTCAAGCGTAAAACGATAGATAAAACACTCAAGGGACACCCTAATATTACTGACTGTAATTTGAATAGAAAATGAAGCATGCAACAATACAGGTAGCAAAATAATATTTACTGTCTATAGGAAGCTCATCTCATAGAGGAACTCAACATATCAGAACCCTTTGTGTGAAGTACGGGGTGAGAGAAGCTAATGAATCAGTAACTACAGTATCCTCTCTGGTCGCTGTGTAAGGTAGAGATAAAATGTTCAGGTCATGTGCACTGTGTCCCTACCTATGTGCAGTCTCTTGCAAAACAAAAAGACAAGTCACAGGCTTCCACTACAACCAAGAACAGTTGCTGGAAAATGTCATTAATCTCTACCTCCACACTCTTCTAGATAGCCCCACCCCACCCCCAACAAATGTGGCTTCTGAAGCCTGTGGAGGAATAAACAAAAATATGTGTATTCAACCAGCAAAGAATTTTACCCAAGCCTTGAACTGTGAGTACTTTCAAGTTAAAGTAACTTCACAAGCCTTATAATTCTGTTATTCTTTAAGGAGTTCCGATTAAGTTTTAAATGCTTCAGAGATTAAAAGGGTATATTAATGTTATTAGAGATTTGAGATAAAATGCCATGCCTTGCAGGGTATCTTTGCATTTAATGAAAACATTTTCATCACATTTCTAGTCTATTATGCCAGATCTTCATTTCAGAAGTTGTAAGATAATCTTATTTTAATTAGAAGAGATATAGCAAGTATATTAGAGTAATACAGTTAAATATATTCATCAACTTCTTGTCAGTTAAAATGCCTCCTCCAGAGTTTGTTATGCCAATGTGCTGTCACAGGTGTGAGTAGAATTATGCATGTAAATTCAAAATGACTTCTAGGGAGACTTAAATGAAGAGATTATTATTTTCTAAGGAGCCCTTATATAACTATATATAAACCCATGTAAGAGCGGCTCTGTCCAAAACAATATCCACTGTCAAATACAGCAATTAGTATTTGTGATGTGTCTAGTTTGGAATAAAATATTATTTAACTTTTGCTATTTGGATTGAATAAAACATACTATTAAAGTCATTCTCACCGGCTGCTTTTTACTTTTTTTTATATATGGCAGCCAGGATATTTTTAACTTGATGTATAAGGTATATGGCATTTCTATTAGACACTGAGTGATGTCCTAAGTTATTTATCCAATATGTAAGATCAAACTTTGATTATCTGTAGTGTATTAGTAATAAACAGAAATTGTAAATTATAAGTTAGCTATGTCTAGCTTTCCCCCAAATCCAACTCGTTTTCCCCACTGATCCATTAGTTAAATGAGAGAACAGAAAGCTTTCCTACGCTGTAGCCCATGAGGCAGGTCTGTAGAAAGGAACTGCTCAGAGCCTCCCAAAGAAGACATGGATCATAGGCTTCCCATGAGTGGGTTGTGAAATGAAGTCAAAAGTATTCTGTTAGGGAATCAATCTTTCACATCAACTACACTCTTGACCTAGACATCCCAGAGTGGGGAGTTACATCGTGTGTGTTTACAATCTTAAAAGAGGGGGAAAAAGTGTTAGTGAAGGTTCATACATAGATAAGCAAAAGTTGTTTTTTAAATAAACAAGCATCCCTAGAAAACTTGTGCAGTAAAACTTGCGAGCTAGGAAGAGTGTGTGTAGCACAAAGCTGAGAGAACATAAATAAAATAATGTGAATGCCAAGCCAATGATGGAATGATGCTACACAGACGTCTCTAAGGTAAAATTTGCTATTGTCAAAGAAAGGAAATGCAGAGCGGTGCAGAATCAAACTGAAAACAAACAGCCCGTGAGGAAATCAACAGAGTCCCTCAGAAGGAACACCAAGGCAGAAGACACAAACCCCTTTAACTACAACAGAGCCAGAAATCCAACTAGAAAATTCTAAGGTCACTCGGGGACGCAAAGGTGATGATGAATCCATGAATTTTGTGCTTCAGTCTTCACTGAAGACTTCAGAAGACTCCCGCATCCGTCTTTTGTTAAAAGACACAGGTCACAGGTGTTAGAACAAACAGCAGAAAATACCTCGTTTCCCAGGCCTAACCAACAGACTACATGTAAATAAAAATCTCCAGGACTAGATGGCATCCAACCAAGACTTCTAACAGAGCTCCAGCGTGAAATAAGGAACTGTTAACAAACATGTACCTCTTGTTAACCACTGAGCACAGTCTGCCCGCAGGATTCAGGCTCGGGATTGTGGGAAGAAATTTTCCTCAGTCAGACGTTTTTTAAGTTAAAAGTCTACTTTTTAAGTTTTATGTAAATTTTTTTGGTTTCATTATATAACACAGATTAGCTTCAGGCTTTCTATGTATCCCAGGCTAGTTTTAAACCCACACTCTCCTTCTATGGCCTCAGAATTTTGAGTGCTAAGATTACAGGCATGCAACATCATGCCTGACTAAATAAATTTTATTTTTAATGACAGATAACAAAGAATGTACATATGGGATTCCATGTGATGCTGCAATACATATGTACATTGTGTTACGTTCAAATTGGTTTAAATATATGTACCTTAGAATTTGTCTGTATTAGAAGCATACAAATCCTTTCTTCTAGTTTTTTTAAATGTACAATGTTTTATAATTACTGTCATCACCATCATTATTCTAGCCCCTTTACTGTGCAATAGTACATCAAAGCTTCTTATTCATAACTAACTATAACTTAATGCCCATTGGTCAACCATTACCCTAATCCAACGTGCGCATTCTCAACTTCTGGTAACCACCATCCTACATTCAACTTCTGTGAGAGTCACATGTCTGTATTCTGCCTATGAATGATGTCATACAGGACTTGTCTGTCTGTATCTGGCTTGTTTCGCTTGACAGGATAATGCCGGTTTCTACTCGTGCTGTCTCAAATGACAAGATTAGTCACAGTAATCAAGTGGGATCCCTGCCAGGGATGTAAGGAAGGATGGGTTCACAAAATCAGTGAACATGATGCAGCAGATCAAGATAATGAAACACAAAAAGTAAATAAATAAAAGCCTGATCACCTGAGTAGATGCAGGAAAAGGCATCTGAGGAACTCCGGCATCCCTGCCAGGTAAATACATTGGACAAGTTAGATCCAAAGTGAGTACACTTTAACAGAACAAAGCCCTATACAAGACAGCAATTCCCGTAATAATGAATGGAGGAAAGCTAAAAGCTATCTCTAAAATATTAAGATATTTTAATGAAAGATATTAAGTTACCAACTTTGACTCTTTTTTTTAAAAATTGCACCGGAAGTTCTCACCAGAGCGATGAGAGAAGAAAAAAAAAAAAATAAAGAACGTCAATATCGGAAAACAAAGTGTCACCGCTTGCGAAGGACACTATCTTATAACCAGAAACCCTCGGGCTGGAGAGATGGCGAGGAAGGGACAATGTTACCTCAGCCTGAGGACCAAGACTGGACCCCCGCCTGGCTCCCAAGGTGGAAAGAGAGCGACACTTGAGAGCTGTATTCTGACCTCTACACATGTGCTATGACACACATGTACCCCACACATGTGAGTCACAAAATAAATATTATTATCATTATGACTGTAATAATAAAAACCTCAAAGACTCTACAAAAAGCTTGTTGGAATCAATAAATGAATTCAGTAAAGTTTCAAAGAATGAAATCAATATGCAAAAAAACATGTTCTATGCCGATAATGAATTATCTGAGGTAGAATTCGAAGCACTATGCCTATACTAGCTACAAAAAAGTATACAAATAATTTTAGCAAAGGATAAAAACTATAAAATATTGATTACAAAAATAAAAGAGGACACAAAAAATGGAAAGGCACCTTGTGTTCACAGGTTCAGAGAAACAACATTGTTAAGTGTCCTCACTACCAACAGGAATCCACAGGTTCAAATGAGAAACCCACCAAAATACCGGTACTGTTGTTCACAGACATAGAAAAAAAATCCTAAAATGTTTATGAACCAAATTATTTTAAAAAAATAAACACAAAGAGCATATCAGGAGGAATTATATTATCTGGGTTCAAAATATACAAAATGAGAATTGAGGACCAGTAGAACAGAAGACGAAAAACCCACGCATTTACAGAAAACTGATTTCCAATGAAGATACTGAAAAGACACAATGGTGAAAGAATATTTTCAAGGAATGATGTTGGGAAATTATATACTCACATGCAAAAGAATGTGTGTGTGCAAGAAATAAAATCAGACCCTGAAAAAGAAATAATCTACACCCCATGTTTATTCTGTACTCTGCACATACCCAAAAAATTGGAAACAAGCTAAGTATCTGTCAACTGATGAATTGATAAAGAAAAGATGGTGGGTCTGTTTGCCCATGGACTACCATTCCACCAGTGTGATTTCTAATCTTCGTTAGGTGAAGGTGTCTGCATCAGGATTAAAGATGAAATACTTAGGACGTTAGGGTTTTGCAGTCTTGGCTAAGTGGAGACCCTTTCCAGTGGCTTGGGAAATGTGACCCCAATACTAAGAAACACTGAAAATTGTGGAGATGTTTTTAAAGAGTTTTTTATTTTAAAATTTCTATTGTTGAACAAATATCCACAAATTACATGATATGCAAGATTTGATTTAAAATACTCAGTAATAAAAGAATTAGGAAAGGTGATAGATGTAACAAAAGAGAAAGCAGTTTTTCATAAAATTTGTACACAATAATTTATTATCCCCTCATTTTAGCTTTTATGTACTTGAACATTGATATAATAAGAATAAATATTCATCAAGGAAAACATATGGAAAAGTAAAAGCAATGAAATAAAAACATCTTCACAAAGTCCACACTGATAGCTTATACCGCATACACACCACACACTCACTCACACAAAGAGTAGTTTTCAGTGGCAAAGAGATTTTCTCACAGAAAGGGAAGAGTCCTGTGAACTCAACAAAGGGTACGTGAGAATTTTTCTGGATGACAAAGTGCTAATAGCAGTCCCTGATGAGGCAGAGTTATCTATAATCTTTTGAAAAAGACCAAATGGAAAAATGGAGTGTGAGTGAGCGAAACTTATTTCTGTAATGAAGTGCCCAAACTTACAGGCTGAAATGCTGCCCCAACGCCCTTTCCAATCCTACATATGTGGGGAGAACAATGCTATATGATCTTTAGTGTGTTTGCAGAGTGAAACAATTACTCAATATGGAAAGATATACACAAGATATGAATTTTTTTTTTTTTTTTGGTTTTTCGAGACAGGGTTTCTCTGTGTAGCTGTGCGCCTTTCCTGGAACTCACTTGGTAGTCCAGGCTGGCCTCAAACTCACAGAGATCCGCCTGGCTCTGCCTCCCATGTGCTGGGATTAAAGGCGTGCGCCACCACCGCCCGGCCAAGATATGAATTTTTTTTAATAACTTAATTCTATAAAAAAGAGTTTAAAAATAATTCCAATCCATTCATCCTGACAGTGGGTGTGTTTCACTGCTGTGGCCAAAGAGAAAGCCAGAGCTCACTCCACTGGAGAAAGTTTTCTAGAAATATCACATTTCCGAATCATTCCAATGCAGCAAAATATTTTCTGGCTACCACAACTGGATGGTGACTTAAGCAGGCAGGGCAGAAGCTAGACAACAACATATTCCATCACTAAGTGGTTGAGTATATTATCAAAAAAAAAAAAAAAAACAGCTCAAACAATTAAAACTTCTCAATTTAAAAACATAAAGCCCGAGAGATGTAGTATAATAAATACTTATGGAATAAAAGCATTAAAGTAGATGAATGGCTTTATTCTGTTTCCCAGAGCTAAGGACTGTTCCTTGAAATAGGTCCGTTTCAGACACCCAACAAACATAATTAGTAAGATTTACTCCAAGTTACTGGTGATCAGTGACCAGTACTTAGAAAGCATATCGGGGCTTTTGTAAACAAGTTAAGACGTGCACAGAATAAAAATAGCTATGGCCTCTTTTGGTGCCGTCTCTGGGCTGAGCAGTAGACCGCATGGAGAACCACATGAGCTTTATTGGATTAATTTTATCTTTAATGCGTTGATGCCACTCTTTTTCTTCCTTATAATTTAACATTAACTGTAATGAGACCAATCGTTCAGTTACATAATTCAATATCACAAACCATGGCCTAACTATGAGGAGACTCAGACAAGAGCTTGTGTACAAAAACATGCCCATCAAAAATGGCAAACATTTACATTATGATTTGCTATATGATCTCCATGTGGAGTCTAAATCAGCAATGATTAGAAAATTAGCATTTGTGAGTTGCTTTTCTCAGTTTTTGCTTAAAAGTTTTGGTAATTTCATAAGTGTTATCCGACTAAACCCTATTCATCCTGAAATATACATTATATTTCTACAAAAATTATTATTTCTGTGTGCCGAAGTATTTTCTTCTAAGCCCCAAGAAAGCTAAATAACAGATAGATAAGTCATTTCCTCAAATAACCAAGAGCGGTTACATTATCCTCAAGGACACTCACCTAAAATTGAGTTTAGATGACTGCGGGAACGCTGTCTATCAAGGTGCCTGCCTATCTGTCCTCACTGGAGATGACCACAGCACTTCGGACTCCATGCTGGTTCCCACTGAAGTTGAACACCACCCCTCCCCCAAAGGTCGAGTTTCCACGCTGGACATCTGAACGGACCCTGGCTCCGTCCCCTTCAGCGACACCTACTCATCAGGGCGTTGCATCTTAGACACCTGCAACTTTGGGCTTTGAATTTATAAGCCATGAACTTAAAAGTGAAATTAAAGTGAATATCCTCGTTTTCCCGGAGCAGATATGAGTGCTGGCTTTACTTCCTGCCCCACAGCACACGCGGGAAGGCTCTTAGGCGCTGTAGCCGCTCACAACATGGCCAGCTTGCCACAGTGGACCGGCGTCTGCTGCAGGCTCGGTCTCTACGCTGCAGGCTAGATCTTAGGTAAACAGCAAAAACACAAATGCCTCGGGGTTATGACCAATATTAACCCTTGTCTAAAACTGTTTCCACGTGTGGTGTTTTAAGAAGAAACTATCCATTAAAATGCCTAATTAGCTACAGTGTTAATAGAGGTGAATTCTGCTGAATGATTTTATTGCTGATTTTATTCTACTTCCTTTAATATAGATTAATTTATTAAAAACCAGGAAAAGCATCAAAAATACTTTGAATGATCACCACAAATTCCCATTAATATAATCTGGAAGTAAAATTTAAAGAAGACAATATCTCATTGGAGAAAAAAAAAAACCTTTTCAGGTTTTGTGTTTTATATAATGACTTCTGATTTTCTCTAAATTAGAAAATGGAATTCACTTCCATTTACACAGAATTTTTGAATTAAAATCCTTTATAAGAAAAGCAGACTACAAAGACTCCTGAGGCTCCAGCTTCATCTCTGATGAGGATGTGTCATCACCACCTATCCCCTCTTCTGTCTGAGGGAAGCAGACGTGGAGACAGGCTCTTCACACACAGTACCATTATTTCAGCATTCGAGTGACTGATGTACTCTGAGTCACAAAAGGGACTGACATTTTAGAGTAAAATGCCACAGAATTTCGAAAGAGAACTTTGAGAGTTCTTGGGGCCCACACACACATATAGTGGCTAGGGATGTCTATTTATTTGTACATACAAATGTGCATCCCAAGGAACTAAGTAGGAATTTCATTTTTACCTCCTTCGTTTTGAGGAATTGCAATTAGTTGGCCCCTAAATAGCAGATACAGACTCAGCAGAAGGACCCAGGAATTATATCACACATTGTTTATGGCTGAGTGAGCTTGCAGGGAGCTGGTATGTGCTGAGCACAGAGCTATTTGTCATGAAGCCATCAATCAAATTCAGTTGATAATAGAAATCCCTAAATAAATGAATTACAGAAATCAATGAGTCTGCTATTCTTTCAGAGTTTAAAATCACTGAAAAATTTACCATGGATTTAGGAGGCAATTAAATAGTGGGGCATCAATATTCCCTTATTCATTTCTCAGCTCATTCAGCCCTAACAGCTCCGTTTAGCAGATATCCAAAGTGATTGCTAACAGCGGCCTCTGCAGACTCTGGGGTTATCACAAGAATTAAGGTAGAGGAGGCAATATGTGAGAAGGAAAGTGGCCTGATCACAGAATAAAACAGAATTCCTTCGGACCGATCCAATCATAATTACAAGTGTGGACCTAAATCTCATTTGCATATTATAACAGTTAGGAAGGCCAGATGGGAATTAAACTCAAAACCCCAGAGGTAACCAAAAACTCTCAAATTTTCCTCTAAATTTCACTGTTTTGCCCTCACCTCACTCAAAGTAACAACTACTTTGTTGTGTCTCATCTTCATTTTTTTTTTTCCGGTCCCTTCCAAAGTTATCATTATCAGTGCTTAAAACTTCCAGATAATGCTCAGTAAAAATACAAAGTAAATACATAAATAAACTCAATAAAATACCTAAATAAAATGGGGTTGGTTCGATGCCATCTGTAGATATGAATAAGTGGCAAATATTGTGCCGAAAGGGAGTGTGGGTACCTATGCAACAATCAAGCTTAGTCCTTCAGTGTTAATAACACTATTGCATAATACCGTGCCGGCGCTGGGTGACGGCTGCCTATGATGTGCCCGCCACTGTGTTCGGCATTGGAAACAAAGATGAATAAATCACAAGCAATGCTCCCTCATCTGGTGGAAAGGAGAAAACGGTCATTGCATGTAACATGAAAGTGTGCTTTTGCAGAAGACACAAGTATCAGAAGATTATTAAGGGGGGCTGGACAGGTGGCTCAGAGGTTAAGAGCACTGGCTGCTCTTCCAGAGGACCTGGGTTCAATTCTCACAATTGTCTGTAACCCCAGGTCCAGGGGACCCGTCACCCTCACCTCACACAGTCATACATGCAGGCAAAACACCAATGCACATAAAATAAATAAACCTTAAAAAAAGAATATTATTAAGATTTGGGGGTGAAGAAGCCAAAGGAGACTCAGGAGATTATAAATAGATATCCATGGCTTAAATGCTTTTGAAGAATAAACCAATTTGAAGCAATAATTCTACTGATGGCTGTAGCATGATGGCTGTAGAGTGGAGAATGGCCTACTGCATTGGAAACTGTGAACCTTTTGGCATGACTGATATGGAACGGGGACAGTGCTGAGGTCCCCACACCCTAGGTGCACATTCTGTCCATCTACCTGCAGCATGTGGGCTCTTTATAGAGTTCTGTGTGTTGGGGTTCCATGACATTTGCAGTCTGGGCAAATTTAAGGTCTAATTTATAATCCAGTATCCACGGAAAACTGCCATTCTTGGTCATGAACACACACGTTGCACGACTGACTTCCATCTCTGCACTACTGCATCCACTCGCCTTGCTTGCACTCACTTAAAGGAAAACTGGCCTGAAGAAGCGACTGCAGTTCTTCGGAAACGCAATTGCTAAAGCACCTTGTGCTGCAAACAGCAGCTGGTTCTTCCCTGTTCCCTTGCTGCTCTCTGTCATCCTCCTCCACTCTCGTCAAAGGCAGTTTTGAGTATGTACCAAAACATGCAGTGTGGTCTATACGAATACCCTTTGATTATAGGGACTGTGTTGTCTTTATAACCAGCCCTAGGTAGCTGGCAGAAAGACTTGCCTGCAAATGATTGATGAACAGAACAATCAATCAATCAGCTCATTTGATTGTGTCTCTGATGGCAAATGGAAGCATAAGCTGTACACCCAGCCAGCTGAAGCAAAGGAAAATATCGTACATTGTCTGCAATGTTAATGATCTAAGAGACTGAAACATATAAGAATTCATAAACATCATTCTTTGCAGAAGTCTAACAGAAATAAAATGATGACAAGGTGATACAAATTTCAAAAACTGCAGTTTATTGCCTAAGCAATAGAGAAAATGCATTTTCTCACCTAAGAGGCCTAGAGTTTCAGAGTTTAATAATTCAGTCCTTCAAAAATGACTGGGCTGCGACTGCGGTTTTCACAAGCATCACACACCCAAGTCCCACTCCAAGGCTACACTGGAGATCAGAGCTCACACTAGTCCTGATTCCCTCTAATCTCTTTAGTCATAACTGTATCAGTAGGGCTGGAATTAACATAATAGTACAGCTATAAGCTGGTCAAGACCCACCATGCAGTGTGGCTAGGGAGGGTCCCAGCTTCCTTCAGGAGCTTGACTGAAGCAATGACCTTGAGGCAGGGGGCTGGTGGTTCAGAGACACCGCAAGATTCGCTATGAAATGAGTAACAGCATCGTTCACAATGGTCAATGACTGGTTTATTTTTATCACACTGGTTCAAATAAACAACACATCAAATGCATTTTCTACAAACAACCTCACAACTGTATTTACTTTAAGAAAAAAATACATGAACAAGAAAATAAACAAAATCAGGCAGTGGTGGTACACATCTTTAATCCTAGCACTCAGGAGGCAGAGGCGGGCAGATCTCTATGAGTTTGAGGCCAGCCTGTTATACAGTGTGAGTTCCAAGACAGCTAGGATTACACAATGAAATTTTGTATTGAAAAACAAAAAACAAGAAAACAAACAAAAGGAAAAAACTTAAAATAATAATATCACAAATCACATTAAGTGCAATGCCGTTTTAATGAAAAAATATGATGTTCCACTATTGTGGATTTTTTGCAAAATGATTACTAGAATTTCTCTGCTGCATCAAACGCAGTGAGTCCAACTTGCTAATGTATTTCCTCTTTCTATCTCTGTCTGTCTCTGTCTCTCTCTCCGTGTGTGTGTGTGTGTGTGTGTGTGTGTGTGTGTGTGTGTGTAACACAGAGATTGATTTCAGGTGTCTTTCCCTATTTCTCTCTCTCCTTTATTTGGGGAATTACAGGCTTATGCTGTCACATGAGCTTTTCACACAGACGCTGTGGACCTGAATTCAGGTCCTCTTGTTTTCTGGGCAAGCACTTTCCCAAGTGAGCCATTTTTCCCAGCCCTCCGTGTGATCTTATTTAATACAGGGAAACCAGCCCGAGATTGATTTCAACTCCTAGCCTCAAAACTATATTTGCTGTGTTTGCACTGTCCTTCAACAGAGACATGTAGGCTTTCACCAAGTCTTTGAGGGTAAGCCTAGTTAATTTGTTAACTTATTCCAAAGTTATTTTCATGGGCAGAATAATCTAGCTCCAACCAAAAGTTAATACAGTTTTTGAAAAACATTTAAGGCCTGTCCCACATTTAGTGTTAATAACTTGTTGAAAATGTATTTTAAAAAATAATTTTATAGCCAGGCTGTGGTGGCGCACGCCTTTAATCCCAGCACTCGGGAGGCAGAGCCAGGTGGATCGCTGTGAGTTTGAGGCCAGCCTGGGCTACCAAGTGAGTCCCAGGAAAGGCGCAAAGCTACACAGAGAAACCCTGTCTCGAAAAACAAAACAAAACAAAAAAATTTATTATTTTTAAATGTTGGGTGCACAATATGTGCATATGAGAAAAACTGAAGACTCACAGGCCGGAAATGTCCGAGTCCTCTGGAACAGCCAGTCATGGAAGCTTCAAACCCAGCTCAAATGCCCTGCAAGAACAGTGTAACCACTGGACATCTCTCCCCACCACACACTGCAGAGTTTGAAAGTTTACTAACACAAACCATTTCAAACTGTACATTTTCAAATTAATCTCAAACTAAATTGAAGCTTATATCCATTAAGCATACCCTTTAAAGAGTGGATATTGGGCATAACAATTACCAGTGGTTGCCTAGCAACCAGGGTATCTGCACTTACAGTAAGTTTGTCCCAAACACTCACATAAGATCAGTGATGAATAACTACCCACTTAAAAGCTTTATTTACAAGACAGGTAGTACTTTTTCTGGTATTAATGATTCTGATTTTGCTGTTCACAGGAGATAAATTTCAGTGAAAGGATTGGGAAGGTGATACCATGGTCATCAAACTGCCAAGCACTTTTGACAAGCAGCCCTAAGATTGATGCCTGGTTATCAAAGCAATGATAAGCCAATCATTGTCCACCATGGCTTATATTATGTTAATGTCAGGTAACTATCTCAAGCTTTAAAAATGCCACGTGTAAAGTATAGCTTGCCTCCATATATTATAATTCTCAACAGAGTGTAAGATTATCTTATGAGTGCCTTGGGGCAATCCCAAGACTATCCTCTTCTCTAAAATGCCTCAGGTAGGCCCCACAGTCACCAAGTGTCACCTTTCATCCCAGCTTCCCCTGCCGGGGTACATTATAACCAATAACCTTTCTAATTCTGTAAGCACTGTGTCCGCACATTTGCATCGCTGGAGTCCCTGGTGCCACGATTGCCAAGGAGCACTCAGAAGCACTGCGGCTGGCCCCTGCCAACTGTGCTTGGCTGCCCAGCCCCTTCTGGGCTCCCAAAGCTGGCAAGCTACTATGCTAATAGAATTCATTAGCCCGGGCTTTGACAGACAGTTAAAACAGGACTCCACATCAGCACTCCGGCACTGCAAAGCCATTATGCCATTTCAGGAGGCGCAGCTAATTCCAAGAAGATGATGACAGGTTTGCAATCAGGGAACATTAGAGTTTAGGGCAGTGGAGAGGCTGAACACGCTAGGCAGGCAATACTGCCAGCGACCGTGATTTGATTTCTGGCATCGCCGGTGGGCCTGGCAAAGAAAAACGGAGGTAATGAGATAGACCGAGAGACCAGGCAGTGGGACTGGCCTTTGAAGTAATTATTCTCTGGGGTAACAAGGGACAAGATGAAAAAGCTTTCAGGGACAGGCAGTGGACACCCATGGGACCCAGTTTCCATTACAGCGTGACACTCCGCTAAGCAACTCTCTCCACTTGGGAAAGCAGAGTACTAAATAGTCTGTCAGGACGGGGGTGGGGGGAGACACAGGGAAAGTTTGTGACGGAAATGAAGCTGTAGAGAGACACAGCAAGGCAAGGCCATCAGAAGCCTGCAAGAGAGCAGCGATCAGGAGGGGTCTTTCGGAATCTCCGATGGGAGCCGTGCTCACTCACCTGGCTGGCGTCCACTAATCTCCACATTCAATACTATGAGGGAAAGGACAGCGGAGAGAAAAAGGACCCAACAGAGCCACAGGCGTCCCAGGAGCAGTAAAATCCCTCAAGACGCTGACAAAACAGATAAACCCTCAGCATGGCCCCTCTGGGGCGCTTGGCTCTGTCCAGCTGAGGACCTAAGCAGCATGATGGAGGAAGCACTTTCTGGAACCGTGAGACTTTCTGAACATAATCAAGCTCACCCAGCCATCCTTTATGGAGGAACAGACCCAGAGCTCCGGCTGAACCAGAAATGAGTCATTTCTCATTTTGTGATAAATACTTCTGAATCAACTTGGAGGTCACTGGCTAAACAAACTGGAAGCGTGACTGTCGCGAGACAGCGGAGTTTCTTCTTCTTGTCGTCTAACTGAGAGCTTGCCCCGTGCTGTGTGCTCTTCCTCTTGACAAGGGAAAAGTTTCCCCAGCATGAACACTGACACTGAGAACATGCACAAATTATGTCACCTTTGACCTTGGCTTAAGAAATGGGACCTGAGGCAATATTAGACTCTCTCTCTCTCTCTCTCTCTCTCTCTCTCTCTCTCTCTCTCTCTCTCGTAAATGTACACACACATGTACACAGGACCCAGAGATGCTGTGTATTTCAATGGTGTGCTTTCATTTGTGCAGATAACAACGCCCAGTATAGTTATCAGCTGTATGTGCCGTGTGTTTTCTCCAAAGTCACCACATCTCCTTCCTTGCTTTCATATTGGAGAACGGCATCTCCACCAGAGCTGTCATTCATATTCTTCAGCAGAGTAACTTTGTTATTCCTATAATTTCAACTGTTTCTGCCATGGGAACACAGTCCGCTATGAATTTCAGGCCCACATGTTCACTTGGCCTGTTGGAGAGCATTAATGATGGACACTGAACTGGCAGGCGATATGCTTTGACTCACAGCCACCAATTCAAATCCCACTTGGCCAGAACTCCTCCTCCCGCCACCCCGTTCCCATGAACAATGTCATTATCTCAGTATTTATCTAGAACAACACTTTGACATCACCCCTTTCCTCCCACAATTTGGTGAAAACTATGCATATTAACTCTCTCGCATCTCTCGCACCGGTCCCGTTTGCCGCCTCTGTCACAAGAGAAATCTAGGCTCTCTTTCGGGTTCCTAGCGCTGTTAATAAGTGAATTTAGAAATGGACTTTGACGTGTGGGTACAGTTTCACTGGAGTCTGAGAGAAAGCAACAGCACAGGCTGTAAATCCCAGTATCTGTAGGAGGGGGGAGATGAGGAAAAGGAAGAAAGAAAATCGTGCATTTTGAGTTAGGGGGGTCCACATGTTCAGCAATGCAGGTGAGCAAGCGGCTGCAATACAGAAGACCCGGGGGCTTCAGAGAAAGAGTGACAGAACCCAGAGTGTCACGTAAAGCTTAATCAGACTTCCAGCCGGCAAGTCAAGTAAAAGAGAGAGACAGAGAAAGAACAAAAAAAGTTAGACTTTTCTTTTTTTCCAGTCAGAGCAAAGAACGGGAGGCAGGTTTAGCAGAGCTGCGTGGTGGGGGGTCTGTAAGAGCTGTGTCAGAGGAGGGTCGCTCTCGTGATCCTGGCAAGTGTAAATGCATCAGCTCACTAAGAGTGTAATTATTCCTCCCATCTCTTTAGCATGGCTTCAAATGAATCGTCTTGCTGAGGAATCGTCTTCTGGAAAAGTAATTGACAGGCCCAGGTAGATTAACTCTGTATTTTTTTTCTTTTAATTTGTGTTGAGAATTTCATACATGAGTACTATATTTATCTCACCCACACCCATCCAGTGCCTCCCATTTCTCCCAATCTCTTCTTTAACTATTGTTAAAATAGATTCACACATCTATATATAAATACGGCCTGATGGGTTCATTTAGTGTTGCTCTTATGTGTATTTGTTTAGGGCTGACTGCTTGGGCTGGATAACCTATTGGGGTTTTGTCCCTGAAGAGGTCTAATTGTCCCTCTCTCAGCAGCCACCAATTGGCCGTATTCCTTTTTGATATTCCTCCCATCAACAGTGGAACGTCAGCTGGTGCTGTCATTGTGGAGGTCTTGCTTAGGCAACTATATTTTTGAGATTTTGTGGTTGCAGCTTTTCTGTAACATATAGAAGACACCATCTCACAGCAGACATCTGGCCCTCTGGTTCTTACAATATTTCTTCCCCTCTTATATGATGATCCCTGAGCCTTAGGTGTGGGAACTGTGTTGTAGATGCATCAGGTGGGGCTAGGCGCCCTCCCCCAGTCAGTTGTTCTCTGCAGTTTGGCTAGCTGTAGATTTCCGTAATGGTCTCCATTGTCTCAAAAGAAAAACCAGCTTCTTTGATGAGAGCTACTTATTTGTGGGAATAAGGATAAGTTCTTAGAGTGCAATTAGAAATTACACTGTGTGGTGATATATTGTGTACCCTAATAAAGCTTACCTGAGGATCAGAGGACAGAGCCAGCCACTAGACTAGACACAGAGGCCAAGCACACACCTTTAATTCCAGCACTGGGAGGCACACACACCTGTAATCCCAGGAAGTGACGGCAGGCCAGAGAAAGGTATATAAGGCAAGGTGAGGTTGGCTGTGGCTTGTTCTGCTTCTCTGATCTTTCAGCTTTCACCCCAATATCTGGCTCTGGGTTTTTTATTAAGATTTTTTTTTTTATTATTTAAGATGTGAACAGCAACACTGATTTGGGAAAGTGGTAATAGTAGGTTCTCCATTAGGTCCATGACCTCACCAGCACAGGCAGTGGCTAGGCTGGTATAGGCTTGTAGTCCCAGGAATGAATTCTCACCTCCTAAGAGAGCCTTAAGTCCAACTGGACAGCTGCCGGCTGTTCTCAGGATCTAAGTGCCACTACTGCATCCTTGGGGTTGTCTACTCATGCTACTCATTGCTGTGGCTCTTAGCTTTACACTGAGGTAGGACTACCGAGTGCTTTTTTCCCTTGGTGGCTTGTATAACATCTTCAGGTACAGGAGAGCTCACCCAAAGAGAAGAGGCCTCCAGGTCAGTTCTAGCTCAATTTCTTCCTCCAAGTCTGTTTCCAGGTGGGTTAACTCTTAAAGGATGGGATAATAATATGTAGTATGCTAATCTTTGGAGATCAGGATGCCATGTCTCCACTAGGGTCAGAGGTATAACTCAGATGCCATTCTTTTGACTAAGAAGAAGTTGCTTTCCCTCAAAAAGCCTCAACAAAACAAAGGTGGAACTCTGTTTTTTTATGTGATGTTTTAAATCCTAAAAAGGGGAAACTGTGAAAGTTCTCTTTTTAGTGTTACCAGGGAAACAGGAGGCTGGATTGAGGGATCCATCCTTGATAGCCTCCTTCTAAAATTTACACACACACACACACACACACACACACACACACACACACACACGAGAGAGAGAGAGAGAGAGAGAGAGAGAGAGAGAGAGAGAGAGAGAGAGAGAGGCAGAGACAGACAGAGACAGAGACAGAGGCAGAGAGATAGTTTTGAAAGCTTGAAATCATTACAGAGTTGGGCTGAGATTGAGGATTTGAAGGGTTTTTGGTCTCCACCCTTTGCTGACTTTCAGAACTTGGAAGATGGTCAAGGGGCCCAGTTCCCTGGAGTTAGGCTGCAGTGGGACTGTCTGAACATGGGTCCTCTATAAACAGGAGGAGGTGCAATGAAGATACAAGCTCCAAAGATGAACATTGTTACTGGGAGGATTATAACAGATAAAACCACACTGGAAAACCAAAGCCCTCCAAACACTCTGGCATTTATTGCCAGAGCTGGGGTAGAGCCAAGGCTATTTCTGACTTCTGGATAAGGGCAAGAATAGACTGTTGTTTTTAGGGTCCCAGCCCTAAACCACCTGACCAGTTTATCTCTGTTCTAATCATTACTACCATATTTTTCTAATTAAGGAAGTAAATTATGAATTGAACAGTGCTTTGTGAACAGAACAGACATATTAAACAGAAAAGTACATTGTACTCATAACCGGCCTACTTCACCTCATTCCTGACTCTGTTCAGTCCATGCTGAATTTACATACAGTCAGTTACTGTACCTCCATATTGTTGCTCCCAGGTAAAGTCTGCCTGACTAATTTCTTCCCTTAAGACTTTTCTAGAACATTGCAAGATCCTCCTGTTTGGGAATTTTGCTATATGTACTGCTTAAGATTAGCTCGGGAAAACATAAATGCCAATTCAGCATGCCTTGCTCCAACAGTCCATCCTGTTCCTATGTAAAGCAGGATAAATTTGCACCAAAGGCAACTGATGACATGGCAGAGACCTAGTCTCTTTTCCTCATACTTATCTTAATTTTTCACCTCTGCCCATGCCCCTCTTAGTTTAAAATGAACTAATTTCTTCCTTTTACATTCTACTCTTCCTCATGATGGCTCAAATTTCCTATTCTTCAAGAGGTACTCTTAAATTTGAAAAGAGATTATCGCTGTGGGCCTGCGCTGATCTCTGGGAGTCACATGGTAGCAGGAGAGAACCAGTTCCCACAAGTTATCCTCTGTTTTCCACATGCATGTTATGGCATGCATGTATGCATGAGCACACACACAAGTAAATTAATAAATGTAAAATGTATTTTAAAGAAAAGATTACTATTACAAGGCAAACTTTTGGTTAACATTTCTCAAGTTTTTCCAGTATTTATTGTCTTGAAAGTAAGACAGCATAGTATCTTAATTGGGATTCCAATGCTGTGATTAAACACCATGAACAGAAGCCACTTGGGAGGGAAGGGTTTACTTCAGCTTGCCACACTCATGGCATACTCCATCCCTGAGGGAAGTCAGGGAAGGAACACAAGGCAGGAACCTGGAAGCAAGGACCACAGCAGAGGCTGCGAAGGAACATTGTTTGTGGCTTGCTCATCAAGGATTTCTCAGTTTGCCTTTTTGTACATCCCGGGACCACCTGCCCAGGGTGGCACCCCTCACATTGAGTTGGGCACTCCCACACCATTCGTTAGTCAAGAAAATTCCCCACAGGCTTGCCTATGGGCTGGTCTTAGGGAAGCATTTTCTCAGTTGAAGTACCCCTTTCCCAAATGAGGCTAGTTTGTGCCACGTTGACAATAACAATAACAACCAGGAGAGACAATTTGTGTGTGTTAAGATAATCTGTAGGTTGTACTACCCATGGAAACACATGTAATCATGAGCCTTCCCTGCAATATAAATTGAAAGTAAATATGTTTATAATCAGACTAGTAAGCACATTCAGTTTCTGAAGGAGAAAGGAACCGTGGAACTCTCCAAAGGGCCTCCTTCCCTGGTACCATCACCTGGGATCTATGTCACCCTTCATTGTCAACTGAGAAGGGTATAGTCCTGGTGCTCCCACCTTCAACATCTCCACTTGGGCTGTGAAGAAAATCTGACAGATCTCTTGATCAACAAATACTTCCAGACTCCCAGTTATTCAAAGAGACCCGATAGAAATAATCTACAACTGGAAAAAAAATTGGCTAGAGCATGTTTCTTGCTTGAGAGTGAAGCTAAATTTCTCCTCAACTTTCTAACATGCATCCCACAGAGAAGGGAGAACCTCTTGTTGAGAACCATGGCACCCTGAACACTCAGATATTATGACGAGGGGGGAAAAGCAATGTATTTTTAGAGTCTCTGGCGTTAGTCATGCTAATAACCACATCACCTCCATCACAGAGTTCTTATGAAAATGAAGACAGGATCACATCTAAACACGCTTTAAAAGAAAAAACTCTTGTAACTGTGATCATCTTAGGTAAGCGAATATGTGTGACAGCGCGGTGGGGTAATTTGTTGTTGGTGATCTGTCATTCTGGCGCTGTCGTCATAGAGTCATCCGTGTGGCAATCCAAGTGAACCGATTCCAGTAGACAGGAAGGCAGAGAGCCTCTGGCTCCTCCCTCTCTCTCTCAAGGTAACTCATAACTTTGGTATCTCCACTTCAACCCGAATTTCATAGGGACTAAAACGCATTCACAAAAAAAAAGAAAGAAAAAACATAATTAGCATCATCAAATTTTAGAGCAGGAGGAGACCACAGAGATCATAATTGAGAATAAAGTTTATTTGGGAGATATAATTTTATTTTTCCCTTTGGTGGATTTAATGGCCAAGGCAATCTGCTCCAGATTGCTGTGTCCCTTCATTAAAGAAAATTAACCATTGCTCTTAGAGAAAGGGATTATTTCCCCTTGAACATACTTTATATGACAGTTAGCCATACCTTTTAAGACACTTTGTTTATCTCTTGTTGCCCATACCTGACCAGAAATCGAGTCTGGCCTCAACCCTTCCCAAAGAATGTTCTAATTACAGTACGCCCCACTTGCCAACTGGTCTCAGTCGAGTTGGTGGTGAAACGCATCGCCACAGAGAAGGACCCCACAGCGAACAATGCTGATGGGAGAGAGGGAGCTGAAGGACGGAAGAGACTGTCCTTGTGTGTGCTCCAACAAAGCCTTCAGAAAATGTTAGTGCTAACTAAATACAATTTGCACATGGATGACAGTGTAACTGCAGTCATAGGAAGAAGAAATAAAATGATGTAAATTCTAATCCCAGCCATAAAAGTGGTATGAGCATGCATTTAATCAGATAATCTAGGGAGAAATAATTTGGAAATTGGTTTTTCAAAGTTTGAGACAGGCAAGTATTTTTAATCATCCTGTATTGTACACTGCTGTATTCAGTTATTATCTACCCTATCAGCTTGTAAACCACGGATGTCAAAAACAAATCAAAACTTTTTTTAGGACTGCAGGGGCAATTATCATACACAATATCCTGCACATAAAAGATGCTTAATATATGTGTGTTGAATAAAAGAATACATGAATAAAAAATACAAAAATGATAGGATCGTTAAGTGATTGAATAAAATAAATCTTAAGAAAAGGAGAGAGAACAAAATCATACACAGACAGTAAACACTGAAATAGGTGAGAGATGTTGGTTGCATCCAGATGCCATAGGCAGGGTGCCTGCTCTCTCCAGTAAACAAGAGACTGCTGAGCTGAGCTGAGGGCGGCTCTTCTCTGTTCCCTGGGAGAAACATTTCAAAACACTGTCACCTTGCAGGTTTCCTTTTCAGATCATGGCCAGCCAGAGTGCACCACTCTAAGGTGGGAATTATAAGGGCTATTCATCCGAAAGCCTCAGGACGTAAACTGATCAGCAGCTGGGGTCAGGAAGAAATTATAGGGACTCCTAAAAGCTCCTCGGGAACATTCTGCAGGGCTCGCGGCTGGTGCTACTATATCTACACTAAAACGAAACGCCACTGCTATTCTTTAGTGAGTAGCAAGTCCTACAGTTTTCAAAATGAGAAGAGAACACAACAAAGAAATCTGCTCAAATAGCACCAACACCTCTCATGTTCTAGCTCCCAAACAAAATGCAAGCAGTGGGAGATGAAAGTAAAGAAAACTGTGACATTGTTAATATAAAATCCAAAGTATTTCTACACAAGCAAGGGGCCATCCGATTTCACAGAAGGACCAGGAAAACAGCATAACCTTCTCCTGAGAGAATACACAGCATACAGAGCCAAACATTTCATCTTTCAGGTCAACAGCCATGGCTCCATCAGTTTTCTCACTAAAAAAGATACTTGGGGAGAAAAGAAATGTTCTATTCAGAAATAGAGCCTTTCGGTCCAGGCTGGTAATTTCATTAAGTGGTCTGGTGAAATTATCATTCTACCTGAGAACAAAACCAGGACATGTACAGAGATGAAGCTCTCATTTCAAGAACACAGTGTCTTAACACACAGGAGACAGCTGCCTCGGTTTATTGAAAGGAAAGAGTGGGGGGGGGAGGGCAACTGTCAGACCATAGTTTCCGTCCCAGGACTCCCGGGCATCCTGGATGGCCTATTCAAAACAAGCCATGATCTCAGCTGTTCTGTGCACTTCTATGCAGAGACTTTTTCAAAGACTCAGATACAGGTAAGGCTGCCTGAGAGCGGTAACACCAGCCACTCAAGTCCTCAGTTCCATCCAAGCTCCTGCCGCCGATGGGGAACAGCTTGAGGCTTTGTGCCGTGCCGAGTCAAAAGTTCACCCCATCTTGGTGACATTGGCAGCCAAGTCGAGCGAAGAGCGCAGCATCCCAGGCTACAAAGCTGAAGGGCTCTGGCAGATCCTCGCCGTTCTGCCTGAGACGCCAATGAGAGTGCTAAAGGGCTTTGCCAGATCCTCGCTGTTCTGCCTGAGACGCCATTGAGAGAGCTGAGAGCAGAATGGCAGCCAGGCGAGCTGTACCTGTTTCCACATTAATAGTGTCCCGGAAAGGACAACCAGAGTGCAGTACACACCGGGTAGTGAGAGCATTAGATGGGGCTGGGCTATTTAAAGAAAAGATGGACACATTCGGCTTGGGTGAGCTCTCCGGGAACCTGCAAGCTCATTTGCATAATAAATATTTGTTAAGTGCTTGCTCTGCGGAAGTGATAGAAACATAATGGTGAACAAGCTTTGGCCTCTGCTCTTCAAGTGCTGAACTAAAGAACTCAATCAATACAATCTTCTACTTCCACATTCCCCTGCCTTCGACTTCTCCACCGTACTAGTGAGTAAAGCTGGGGCCTGTTGAGTGCCAGGCAGGAGTTCCACCACTGAGCAACATCCTTAGCCATTTTTACAGTTTTTCTCTTGAGACCCTGCCTTGCTAAGTTTTCCAGGCTCCTCACCTAGAACGTGTGGTCCCCCTGCCTCAGTCTCCTTAGTGGCTGGGATTACAACCCTTCAACAAGAGGCTATAAGGGAAATGGATGCAAATATTATTTAAATGGAGTGTGGCTATCTCTACTTTTGGTTTTGGAGGAGTAGGAGTCAGGATGGTGATGGAATAGTGATTCAAATCCCATGATAGAAAAGGGAGGGCATATGGGGAAGGCTAGATGGAGCAGGTGGCCAATCATTTAGCAGAATGCAATGGTGACTAACAGACATGCAACCCAAGCAGAATTTATGAGCAGGGAGTGGAGAAACGGGATTGTTCTCTATAAATAATGGGACAATATTATTATTAATTATGGGATGGCTAAAGGCAGCAGAGGGAGGTGGGGCAGAGGGGGCAAAAAAACCAATGCAAGCTTTTGGGATCTACCACAGGAGAAATGTCTGAGGAGAACACTCAAGAGCCCAAGGCTCCGTTTCTGAGAGTATCTGACTATGGGATGTCGTGTGACTTCCCTCGATGTCACCCATTTATTCAGTGAAATGTAACTATGCAACACTGATCCCCAGGATGCTATCTTGAGGGTGAGGGAAAGAATCACAGCAAAGCAGTGGTGTCCTGTGCTGGAGTGGAAGTTTGAGCAGCTGCAGGACACAACAGGAAAGTCCAGCACATGTCCAGCCCCAGAAGATCAGTAGCCGAGGCCAAGCCCCTGGCCATGCAAATCTCCTGGCACAGGAGCTACATTTCCCTTGAGACACGAGCAAGCATTCTTGGGAGCAGCAGTGACACCTGCATCACACTTCTGTGGGCCAGGCTCTTCTCTTCCTTCGCACACCACATCATGCCTCTGCAGACACCACTATAAGCCGCCCAGGAAGAACTTACGACTATCTGCTGAATAATTTAAAACAGAGAGATGAAACCTCAAGGCCTCACTGCCAAATAAAGCAGAGAGCTCCCAGGGGCCTCCAAGTCTGAAATATAGGAACTGCTCTTTACAGGGAAGGAGTAACTTCCCTAAGACCATGATTTGGGGGGGTTACTATCAAAACTTTCTTCTTCCTGAGACATCCCCAAGTAGAGATTCCTACCATCATAGGGTAGATCCGGAAGTCTGGTCCTCTTAACCTAGCACTGTGAAAACTCCATCATACAGTGAAAAGGTTTTAAGCCTTCGTAAACTCGTCTGTATTCGTTGCCTTTTAAAACAGCAAAACCACACTAGTAAGTCTTCTGGTTCTGAGTCACACTTACAGCCTAATCACAATGTCAGAAGAGGAAACAGAAATGAATCCACGGTATTTTAAAGATAGGTAAAGGTATTATTACTGTCTTTGTGAAGATGATGCCTTTCAAACAGTAAGTGCGGTCCCCGGCCCTTGGTCAGTCAGAGGTTTAGTGAGTGCGTGCTATACCAAGCATAGAAGGTAAAGTGAAAGCTGTGGGTGAGGCGACAGCCATCTCTTCCTTCAGGAGACTGGCAGGCTACAGACAAAGAGGAAATATGCTGCGGTATGGCAAGCAAGACGTGGGGATACAGTGTGGAAAACCATGCTCGCGTAAGACGCCAGCACTTCAGAAACTCCAGACCCGGGTGAAGAGGAGAGGTTGCCAAAAACACAATGGTGATAATTCACGAGAATGTTTGGGGGGGGAGAAGGAAGGAAGGAAGGGAGGGAGGGAGGGAGGGAGGGAGGGAGGGAGGAAGGAAGGAAGGAAGGAAGGAAGGAAGGAAGGAAGGAAGGAAGGAAGGAAGGAAGGAAGGAAGGAAGGAAAGGGAAGGGAAGGGAAGGGAAGGGAAGGAAAAAGGGAAGGAAGAAGGGAGGAAAAGAGGGAGAGAGGGATAGAAGGAAGGGAACCACTTCCTTGATTTAAAAAAAAAAAAAACCCTCATAGTATATATGGGGAGATTCAACAAAGCAAGAGGAACGAATTTCTCTCTCTCTTTTTTCTTTTATAAGTGTTATTTTTTAAAAAAGAAATCAATGTAGCAATCACTGGGAAGATTATATCTTTCTTAGACTTATTTTTAAAATATACTGTGTAGTTCTGAATTGTCTTGATTTGAGTCACCAATATGAGGACTTAACTATCTTTCCAGAGCCTGGGGCCAGTGGTGATCCAGTAGTGGACCTCATTAATGACGATATCTGATGTTCCCAAGCAACACTCTAGGTTTTACAATTGTGGATGCAAGGAATTCTGAAAGTTGTTCTTTTGTTACTCCATGTGGAAAAACTGAGATTAAGTAGTTCACAATGTTATCACATGGCAAAGCTAGGATTTGGACCCCAATAGCCTAAAACTAATGTTTCATCCCGAACTATGTGCTTTGTACCATATGTGGAAGAAGTGAAGCAAGCTGCTGGCGGCTGGTGTCTACTTTTTTATATGGGACTAAAGAGGCCAACTCAGAATTAGACCATGCAGGGTCTGATGAACCGTATCAAGGAGTTTGAATTTCTTTGAGGGAACTGGGAGCCTTTGAAGGTGTTTATGCATAAAAATGATGTAGCCTGGTTTGTTTTATACAAAGATATTTCCGGGGACTAAGTTTAGTGTCTGAAATTTCCAAATTGTTAAGAGAAGCTTTTCATGAATATCCTGGTTTTGTTTGTAGAAGGAATAGTCAAATATTAAATGAGGTGGATCTAATTAAGCTATACAAAATGGAGTTACAAAAGTAGGTATTAGAGCTTATCAGAAATTAAAACTCTGTTCTGACATCAAATTCATTCCATTGAAATGATAATGTATTTGCCTATAGGGTAGACTAGAACTTTCTGGAGTGTTTGTTATTGTTTATTTCTGTTTCACATTGGCCTTTGGATTCTCTGTGACACATACATAGAGAAGTCTTTCACAAAAGAAGAAAACTCAGAACCAAATATGTATGCTATTGAAGATTCTTTTTCATCTCTCATATTCCATCATATGAAACTACAACTTCAGAATGGACTTATTTTCCTTAAAACCTTCCTCTTCATATGATGAAGACTATCATAGAAAACAGTGCATCATGTTGCTTGGTTGTCTCCTTATTAAATCTCATGCATCAAGTTTTATTCAGAATAAAATCTAAAATGATTTCACCTGAAGAGCTGACATGCCTCCGTACTGATAATAAAAAGTATTCATCCTATCAGCCCTCCCCCTTCCTCTCAGCGTCACTACAGAGAAATGATTACATCTTATTGGAACTGGTGTGTTTGTGCACTCTGTAGGTGCACAAATCCATTGGCTCCGATGAGTAAATCCCCTCGACTCAGATCTTTGCGAGGCATATTGTGGTGGTTTACATGAGAACGGCCCGCTTGGGTTTTTATGTTCTTAGGCCCTAGCTGGTAGAATTGCTTAGAGAGGGTTTGGAGGTGTGGCCTTATTGCAGAAGGTGTGTCCTTGTTGAAGGAGCTGTGTCACTGGGGAGGGCTTTGAGGTTTCAAAAACCCACACGACCAGACCCAGCCTCCCCCTCCCCTCTCCTGCCTATGGATCAGGATGTAAAGCTTTCAGCTACTTTTCCAGCAACACCCCTGCTTGTGTGCCCCCATAATTCCTGCCACGATGACGATGGACTAACCCTCTAAAACTGTAAGCAAGTCCTCAACTAAAGGCTTTCTTTTATAAGAGTTCCCTTGGTCATGGTGCCTCTGCACAGTAATAGAATGCTAAGTAAAACATATATAATACAAATTAATTAAATAAAAGTCCAACTTAACCTCATGGGTAGTTGAGAACAATTCAGTTTCTCCATGAATACATTTCCCTGGCTATTGGATTAAGTAATAAATCTGTATGAATTAAATACCGCTTTTGCTTTAAAATCTTGAGTCGGTCGACACCAAAAAAATATTGTCTTGACAAGTTCTCATGCTTTAGGTTGAATTATGTCCAAATCTACCATGTCATTCCAAACTCTTACTACACTTTAAAACCATGTGTAAAGAAAATAAGCAGGAACAGGATCCATCAGGCCTGTGGGAAACGTGGCGGCCTCACTGTTTCTACCATGTCCCTCGTTACCGAGTCGACTTGTCCTCAATAAAACGGCATGCTCAATTTGCTCAGCTTCCATTCTCTTCCGTTGTCTGTGGTGCGCATCTGTGTGGTATACCCATATACGTGGACAGACCTGTGCAATTACCCATGCATGCTCATGTGGTGGCCACCGATTGAGTGTCTTGCTCTACCACTGGCTACCTTGTTTTTTCACGGGACACACTGTAACTAAACCTAAAGCTCAGCAACACAGCTGGATTTGCCAGTGAGGTCCTGGTGTCTGCCTACTCCCTCAGCACTACAGTTAAGGACATAGCCCCTCAACCAGCATCTGATACAGGTGCTGGAAATCCGACCCAAATCCTAATGTTGTCCTATAAGCAGTTACCCACTGAGGCATCTCCCCAGCCTCAAAACTTTATTTTTCTATGATAATTGCAGTTCTATTTTCTCAGTAGGTTTTAATTTTCTGAGTTATTTGTTGGCCTCAGTTCCCACCACTCAGCGTCCCATGTTCTTTTCTAGGAGCAAGCCCATAATATTGAGAGGTGATGCACAGCTGGTACCTTTAAGAGTAACATCTGCATTGCCTGCAATAATTAGCATTTTGCTTTTACGATGCATCCTGCTTTGCATTTATACTGCACCCTGAATCAAATGACTTTAAGACCCCCAAATTAGTTCATCTACACAACACAGCTCTGTTGCCCCAAATTGCAGGAAGATCTGAAGAAATTTTATTCAAATTTAACCTAGCAAATGGGTGAAAGCAAAATTAGGCAAGAAGGCAATAAAAACAAGTATAGAATAGAAACACCTGCAGATGAAAAACTTGGAACTGTGTCTATAAGTCAAGCTCTTTCGCGAAGAATTCCTGAGTGCTAATGAAAGCAATTAACACTCTCACAGCCTGCATCCGCATGCTGCATGTTGGTGGACACACAGTGGTCAACTTAGCTTCTTCCTGATGCTGTTAGAATAAAGCAAAAGTATTTGTAAGGTAGGAAGCCAACCTTCCTGTCATTCTAGAGTCCTCCCTACTCAGGCAAAGAGTATTTTAAAGCCATTCCGTGACAATCTGTTTCCTTGATACTCACAGGAGATTATTATAAGTGACTTCTAGAGGTTACATCTATTTTACTTTTGACAAAGGTTTCATTCCTTTCCGTAACTCCCATCCACTGGGAAATGGAAAAGGAATGTGCACAAATTCTGACTGGGTCAGTTCAGATGGAATTTAGCACCTTTTTCATTGGCATAAGACAGGGTATTTCTTTGCAGAAGATGTGGGTTCCAAGATACTGCACTAATGTGATATCTTCTGGAAATGTCACTATGTCCATACAGTGATAGTTTGAAATCAGTACATTGTTCCCAAATCATCCCTTCCCACTAGGCTGAGACTGTGCCCTTATTGTGCACACAATTCCATTTATTCAAGTCTATTTGTAAATTTCCCATTTATTCCTCTGATCTATTCATGTTCTGGTCACATTCTGCATTAAATCCTGAAGCTCTATAAACAAGTGTGGGACCTATAGTCTCAGTCCCTTTTAACATGATTCGTTTTCAGAATTTTGGTAACTATGATTATTTGCAATCCTGAGCTTTCCTTTGTATCAGTATGAATATTCCAAAAATAATATTGATTTTTTAATGCCAGTTAAAAATTAACTTAGAGACAATGATAGCTTATTGACTATTCCTAGTCAGAGTGTGTCTTTTAATGTATTCATTTCTTATTGGTGTTTTTCAATAGAATTCAAAGCTTTCCTTTCTGTGGTCATTCATGTATTTTAGTTTATCCTCTTAGGTTTTCCAGGTATTTAATCATATTACCAAAAGTAATAAATTTTGCCATGCCAGGCGGTAGTGGCACACGCCTTTAATCCCAGCACTTGGGAGGCAGACCTGGGTGGATCTCTGTGAGTTCGAGGCCAGCCTGGTCTACAGAGGAAGTTCCAGGAAAGGCTCCAAAGCTACACAGAGAAACCCTGTCTCGAAACACCAAAATAAATAAATAAATAAATTTTGCAATACTTAAAATTGATATACTTCTATTTTTTTTCTTTTCCTGGACTATCCTCTAACATGAGTTCAAATAAATGCATCAATCAACGGACCATGCACCATATTCTTGTTTCTAGAGGTTGTCAACTAAAAGATATAATTTTATTCATAGTTTTTATGTTATATTGAGACAAATTTCAAATCAGTCAATGTTTGTAAACAAAATCACAAAAAAAAGAGAGTATTTCTTTCTAAATTATCTCAAATTTTTTCAAAGTATTACCCAGGTCCAAAAGCAGAGAGTAATTATTCTGATTATGTTGAAAAAATATAATCAAAAAGGTCTCTGCATATCCAAATAAAACAAAAACAAAGAAGACAAATATATTCAAAAATGTGTTTATATCTGGTATCCACTTATGAGTGAGTACATACCATGTTTGTCTTTCTGAGTCTGGGTTACCTCACTCAGGATAATATTTTCTAGTTCCATCCATTTGTCTATAAACCTCATGATGTCATTGTTTTTCTCTGCTGAGTAGTATTTCATTGTGTATATGTACATTTTATTTATCCATTCTTCAGTTGAAGGACATCTAGGTTGTTTCCAGGTTTTGGCTATTACAAATAGTGCTGCTATGAACATAGTTGAGCATGTGGCCTTGTGGTATGATTGAGCATTCCTTGGGTATATGCCCAAGAGCAGTATAGCTGGGTCTTGAGGTAGAGTGATTCCCAATTTTCTGAGAAACTGCCATACTGATTTCGAAGTGGCTGTACAAGTTTGGATTCCCACCAATAGTGGAGGAGTGTTCCCCTTGCTCCACATCCTCTCCAACATTGACTGTCATTACTGTTTTTGATCTTAGCCATTCTGACAGGCATAAGGTGGTATCTCAGAGTTGTTTTGATTTGCATTTCCCTGATGATTAGGGATGTTGAGCAATTACTTAAATGTCTTTCAGCCATTTGAGTTTCCTTTGTTGAGAATTCTCTGTTTAGCTCTATAGCCCATTTTTTAATTGGACTGTTGGGCATTTTGATGTCTAATTTCTTGAGTTCTTTATATACTTTGGAGATCAGCCCTCTGTCAGATGTGGGGTTGGTGAAGATCTTTTCCCATTCTGTAGGCTGTCGTTTTGTCTTATTGACCGTGTCCTTTGCCCTACAAAAGCTTCTCAGTTTTAAGAGGTCCCATTTATTAATTGTTTCTCTCTGTGTCTGTGCTACTGGTGTAAAGCAAAGGATAACCAGACTGCAACTCACAAATCCAGGGAGGCTACCTAGTAAAGAGGACCCTAAGAAAGACATAGGAATTGCCCGATGACAGAGAAATGGATAAGATCTACATGAGCAAACTGGGGGTGAGGAGGGGTAATGGAGGGCAAGGGTTGGGGAAAAGAGAGCTTAGGGGAGCGGGAGGTCCCAGCTGGATCAAGAACAGGGTAGGAGAACAAGGAAAGAGATACCATGATAAATGAAGACCCCATGGGAATAGGAAAAAGCAGAGTGCTAGAGAGGTCCCCAGAAATCCACAAAGATACCTCCACTATAGACTACTGGCAATGGTCAAGGGAGTGCTTGAGCTGACCTACTCTGGTGGTCAGATGGGCAAACATCCTGTCATGATAGAAATCGTATCCAGTGACTAATGGAAGCAGACACAGAGATCCATGGCCAAACCCCAGGTGGAGATCCAGGAGTCCAATCAGTGAGAGAGAGGAGGGATTATATGAGCAAGAGATATTGAGACCATGATTGGAAAAAGCACAGGGACAAGTAGCCAAACTAGTGAAAACACATGAACTGTGGACCAATAGCTGAGGAGCCCCCATGGAACTGGACCAGGCCCTCTGGATAAGTGAGACAGTTGATTAGCTTGAACTGTTTAGGAGGCCACCAGGCAGTGGGACCGGGACCTGTCCTTGGTGCATGAGCTGATTTTTTAGAACCTAGGGGCTATGCTGAGACACTTTGCTCAGCTTGGTGTAGGAAAGAGGGCACTGGACCTGCCTCAACTGAATCTACCAGGCTGGGCTGACTCTCCAGGGGAGACCTTGCCTTGGAGGAGGTGGGAATGGGGGAGGGTGCATTGGGGGGAAAGGCTGGGGGATGGGAGGAGGGATGACAGGGGAGTCCATGGCTGATATGTAAAATTAAATTAATTATAAAATAAAAATATTTATAAAAAAAGAATAAAAACATTCTTGTGAGCACATAAAAAATGTGTTTACATCCCATTTGACATAGAAAAACATACTATTGTATATGGTATCTTTAAACTGATTTAAATATTTCAAGGCTACTAATACAAGGAAATGAACAAAAGACAAAAGTGAACTTCATGGAAAATGAAATGTGAACAATTCATAGTCCCATAAAGCAGTAATGTCATTCATGACAAGAGAAAAAAGGTCAATACGATGCTGCATGATCATTGATAATCACAGGTAAAACCCAAGCCCTTGACAAGACCCTACTCTAACAAGTTGCTGAAGTGGGAGAATCTCCAAACTTTACTGACATCAAGGTAAAGTGGTGACACTTATGGACAGCATTTGCCAGTGTCTATCACTACCGCAAAATTGACCCTTGTTGTTATAATTCTTGTGCTTCTAGGAATTTATCGCATGGGACTACTTACCTATATACAAGATAAATAATGAACAAGGTTTCCCCAATGGCAGCACTGTCTGGGAGAACACCTGATTAGAACACCCCTAATATTTTTCTAGAGCAGACTGATTAGATGCAGTATCCATGCAGCTGCACTAAAGAACAAGAAAACAGTTTCCAGATTTGAAAGCATCTTGTGGATATCAGTGGAACAAAAATTCAAAGTGAGCTAAATGGCTCTCCCTTCCACTTAAGGGGCAATGGGGCAGTAAGTAACAACACACAGAGGTATGCATAGACTTCTAGACACCAGCCAAACAGTGGAAGCTAGCATAGCAAACTGGAGATAGCGGTTACTATCTCAGTCGGTGGAACAGCAAATGGCAGGCGTGGAGAGAACAAAGGCCTTTCACTATTTCCTTCCTCCTGTCTTCCTTCCCTCTCTTCCATCTAGGTTTTATTACTCAATACTTTTTTAAAAATTAAAGGAGATACTTCTCAGGAAAGTAAGGGGGAAAAGTGAGGTCAAAACACCTCTTTTACATCCTCAGGAAAATAAGGCATGCCTATCGAGGCCCGGCCAGAATAAAACTGAAACATTATAAACAGCAAACTGTTGACGGCCTTTCCGGGAAAGCACTGCTCACACGCTCATCTCAGGACGCACTGGGCACGCACAGCCAATGGCAAACTTCCATCCCTCTGGGAGAGGGCTCAGGTGCCCAGCCTGGGGAAACCAGCCAAACCTCCCATGATACTCTGCTCCTCCTGAAACTGCTCACAGTTTTTCCCTCTCCCTCTTTGTCAAGTAATGAACATGTCAGCACAAACCCACAACAGCTACTTCTGTCGTAAAGCAGGAAAGAAGGCATTGCAAGCTAGACAGTAAGTAGACCCAAAAAGAACACACCTTGTTTGTTTTTTATTAAAGTGATAGATCAGACTAGACCTGCCTTCTATCAAAGATTTTAAAAAATTACACAAAATAAACCACCCTAAGTCCTTTGAAAAAATTTGGCAAGAAAATCAAGATAGCATGATAAAAGCTGGAAGAACATGTTTTTGCAAAGTTTTATGCCAAGAAACAAATATTTTAGAACACTGCTTTCATAACTTAAAAAAAAATAAAAATGAAAGATAAGATACAGAGAGTCATTTCTGAAAGAGGGAACAATATGATGGAAGAGGCCACTAAGTATATAAATAACTAATAATATCATCATGGCATTTAACGTATCTCCCAAAGCAAGAAGGAGCTCAATTGACCTTGTAGAGGGTTAAGCCTGGTACATGGAACACGGTTTGACACACTCTTTCAAACGCCATAGTAAAAGAAAAAGAAATGAAAAAGTCGGAGGAGAGGGACTGAGAAGAAGAGCAAGTGGCAGAAATCTGACATCTGGATAATTGATCTTCCTTGAGGAGAAAATGGAATTGCCCCGTCCAAGCCATTTAAGAAATGGGGTTTTACACTTAGCACATTCTCCAGTTTACTTTTACTAAAACCTGAGTGGTACTTCAAAGATCCAATTCATTGATTCCCTGTCCAGATTGTGCGTTGTTTTCTTCAGAAGCCAAATATGAGAGCAGCAACTCAAATTCCTTATCTTAAAAATGAAAAAAGCATATTTATTGAGCGAAGGTCAGAGAGAGAGATGTAAAATCTATAAAACTGATATAGGAATTGACCAGTAATGGTAATAACAACTTAGGTATATGCCAACTATTTTCTATGCACCAGGAACTGTGCAGAACATGAGCTAATTTAACTATCGCAGCCACTCTCTAAGGAGACATGAAATCATCCCCAGTACACTAACCAGTAAGGAAGACCTGGGCACTCAGAGGAGAGCAGAGACTCTAGCCTGGTCTATCCTTCTCTAGAATTCTTGTTTTAACCACCTGGCATCTGTGTGTGGCAGTGAGTCCAAAAGTCCACATAAGGTGCACCTTCCCAATGGTAAGGCTCACCACACAGTAAGTAGTCCTATATGGTAGCTTTAGGGCTTGTGGATGTCCAGAGGCAGCCAATGAGGAGTCGCCAAGATTCGGTCTCTAATAGGACTCTCAACCTGGAATTTCTTAACTAGTTTTTTTTTTTAATCATTTCTACAATGTAAAGAAATCTGTAATCTGTTGTTCATAGTCAACAAGCTCTCTTAATTACTGAATAAGCCTCGCATTTCTCGAACAGTCAATTCTGGGTTCAGGCAGTGCTAGGCTGCTGCCTGCCACATAAAACCTTAAGTGAACTCATTGAGGCAACTGGTGACTGAAAAAGAAGAAATCCTGGCTTTCTTAGACATATAATAAGATAGAAAAACCTACCAATAATTTAACAGGAGGAAAAAAAAACTCTTAATAGGAAGAAATAAGCAAAATTGAAAATCAATAGGATAACTAGGTATGTTAAGCAAAACGCCCTGAAAATGACCAATATCCTGAATGTCCTAATAAAATATTGAATTTTTACCATGAAAAGGAAATCCACAAGAGCACAGACAGAAAAAGATGACCCAGAGGAAGTAACAAGACAGCAAGTTGCCCTCAATGCTCTCCTTCCAACATGAGAGTTCGGAAGAGAACAAATCTGCATGGATGCAATACCATCCTCCTGAAGTCCAAGGGAGCACCTAGCAAGGCGAGCTTCTGCAAAGTCTGGTGGTGGGTATGAAAAAGAGCAATAGCAGACGTACACATTAGCGCAGCGACTCCTCATCACCACTGAGAATAATAATGTGATGCCTGTTTTAGAAAAGGAGCGCATGGAATTTCATAAACTGCCTAGGATCACACTGCAAGGACATGATAGACATTGGAGTGAGTCTGTGGTTCCAGAACCCGTACTTTTTAGGATCAGATTGTTTTGAAAATGAACAAATGATCCACGGTAACAGGTGGTTGTACAGGGCTATGGAACAGTGCATCTGGGGCATCTTCTCTCTATTCCCCCAAAGTTTGGGGGCTATTTTATTTTTATACTATTTCTTTTTTTTGAGTTTCCTTTTTTTATTTATTTTATTTTAAAATTAATCTAATTTTACATATCAGCCACGGATTCCCCCGTCCTCCCTCCTCCCAGCCCTCAACCCCTCCCCCCAATGCATCCCCCATTCCCACCTCCTCCAAGACAAGGTCTCCCCTGGAGAGTCAGCCCAGCCTGGTAGATTCAGTTGAGGCAGGTCCAGTCTCCTCCTCCCTACACCAAGGCTGAGCAAAGTGTCCTAGCATAGGCCCCAGGCTCCAAAAAGCCAGCTCATGCACCAAGGACAGGTCCCAGTCCCACTGCCTGGTGTTCTCCTAAACAGTTCAAGCTGATCAACTGTCTCACTTAACCAGAGGGCCTGGTCCAGTTGGGGGCTCCTCAGCCATTGGTTCATAGTTCATGTGTTTCCACTAGTTTGACTATTTGTCCCTGTGCTTTTTCCAATCATGGTCTCAACATCTCTTGCTCATACAATCCCTCCTCTCTCTTGCTGATTGGACTCCTGGAGCTCCACCTGGGGCTTGGCCGTGGATCTCTGTGTCTGCTTCCATCAGTCACTGGATGAGAATTCTAAAGCAAAGGACAGCTAGACTGCAACTCACAACTCCAGGAATGCCACCTAGTAAAAAAAGACCGTAGGAAAGACACAGGGATCGCCCAGTGACAGAGAAATGGATGAGATCTACATGAGCAAACTAGGGGTGAGGGGGGGGAAAGACCGTAGGAAAGACACAGGGATCGCCCAGTGTCAGAGAAATGGATGAGATCTACATGAGCAAACTAGGGGTGAGGGGGGAAATGGAGGGCAAGGGGTTGAGAGCTTAGGGGAGCGGGAGATCCCAGCTGGATCAGGAACAGAGTGGGAGAACAAAGAAAGAGATACTGTGATAAATGAAAACTCCCCAGGGGAATAGGAAACAGAGTGCTAGAGAGGTCCCCAGAAATCCACAAAGACACCTCCACAATAGACTACTGGCAACGGTCGAGAGAGAGCCCGAGCTGACCTACCCTGGTGACCGGATGGCCAAACACCCTAACTGTCATGCTAGAACTCTCATTCTGTTTCTTTCCTGTTGTGGAAGTGTATGGTGTGCGCGTGCACAGACATGCCGTGGCAAGCATGGCCAGGTCAAAGGGCAGCTCTGTGGAACTGGTTCTCTCCTCCATCGAGACTTGAGCGCCGGGGATCAAACTTAGACCTCGGGCCACGTTTCCCTGCTGCGCCAGCTCCCTGCTCCTACTCTCCAAGTTTCAGCTTAAACACCATTCCACTCGGAGAGCTATCTCTTTTCTCCACTTCAGACTAGGTCTGTCAACCAGAGTGTAACCAGGCAATGAGAGAACTCTAGCTCGGTGAAACGGGCTTTGATACAAGGAATTAAAACTGAGAAGGACGAGGAGGAAGAAGCTCAGTCCTCTCCCCCCCTCCTTCAGTCCCTTGTTCTCCTCAGCTGACTCCATCTCAGAAGCATGGGGCAAGGGGTTTTGTCACACCGTTTGCTACCGCATAGGAAAACAGGGGAGAATGGGGGCGGGGGGAGGGGGAGACGCAGATAACCTTCCTTGTTCTGGCACCGAAATGCCCCACGGCATCCTGACGGCTACAGCTCATTCATTACTGCCTTCCTTTCTGGGCCAGCCCTAGCAGCACGGATCTTAGAGCCCCCATCGGGAAAAAGAACATGCGGTTAGCTGGCAGCCTTCATACAGCTGCCCCGTCTCCCGCATCCACCTTGTTCACTTCGAAGCCACACACGCCCAGGGCTGCTGTGGACCAGTAGCTAATAGGCAGAGGCATTAGATAAGCGCGGCCGTGGTAGAACTCCTCTGATACAAAGTCAAGGCTTAGCTGAGCCTTGTTCAGACTCTCTCCCTCTCGCCTCTCATCCCGCAACGTGTGAGACATGGATGAGGCTAGCCCCGTGTGAGCCCGCCACTGTCTTCTCATGGATGGTTGTTTGTCGTGGATTCTCTGCCTCTTCTTCCTTACCTCCATTTCTTCCTTCCTTCTTCCCCCCTCCTCCCCTAGGGTCTCTATCCCAGGCTTCCCCTGAACTGACTCCCTGTGTAGCTGAGAATAACCTTGAACTCTGTTCCTCCTGCCTCCTGGGTGCTGGGATTCCACGCATAGGAGGTTTAGGCAGTGCTGCGGCCCCAACCCAGGTACTTCATGAATGGTGTGTAAGCACTCTTCACTGAGCTACAGCCCCCGCTGATCCAATGGGTCTCTTGCACTGCTGAGCCCGTCTTGACGATTGTTTTCCTGGAAAACTCACCCATCTCTAATTAATTCCCTGGAGAGAATATAGCCAGTTCTGTGTTACTGTAGTGCCTTGGACCAAGAGAGCAGCTGACATACAGCAGGTGTTCACTATATCTAGTGGATGGATGGTATATATATATATATATATATATATATATATATATATTTGAAGGGATTAATTAATATTATTCAATAAGACTTTGGTGATCAGCTTTAGGCACAAATGGATTTGAGATTATTAGTAAATACCCTTCAGATGAGGACTCGGGCAATCACCTTGCAGTTTGCTGCTTTCTCACACAAGAAGAATTCTGCATTCTTCATTAAACTACATCAGAGCTAAACATTCCTGAACTTGACAAAGAGGGTAACTCCTACAATTCTTCCTTGGTTTCCAAGCAAAAGAGATAACTTGAAAGCTAACATTTCATAACTTTCCGTTTTCCACTTTCATTGAAATATGAGTGTGTTCAAGATAAAGGGAAGAAGACTGCGTAGATAAGGTCAGAAGGAAGGGCAATTAATAGGATTAGTTGTGTTGTCAATGAACTGAACACTTCATCATTGGAGTCTTTTTTCTTCTTTATAGAAGAAAACATTTGAGATACCCAAGTCAAAACAAAGATTACAAAAAATAAAGACTTCACTGCTATGGAGCATTATTATGTTCTTCCATCTCAATCTTTAGGGCCAAAAGAAAAATTGACAGCCAATGAAAAAATGCTTAAAAAAAAAAAACTAAACATGTTGAGACAGTAAACTTGAACCTACTAGAAACATTTTAAACGGTATTGTCCTAATAGTCAAATAGTCACTGTACTTTGCATGAACTTTTCTGGAGACCTCACTATTCTGCAATATGACATTTCACCTGTTTTAACACTTGGTTAGAGTTCATTGACAACAAAGCAGAATAACTCATTATTGCCTTCCTGATCCAAAGAGGCATTAGAAAGATTGCTGTTTATAAAATAGAAGAGAGAGCTTCAGGCTAAGCACCACGGGATTCTGTGACAACACAAATAACTGGACGATGTCTCAGGACACCACAGGAACAGCTTCAGGATGTTGCCAGCCTCCCGGAGCCTCTGTTTAAGATTCTTCCTCCCAGATGCCTGCTTTATAGCCTAGGCCAGAGGTCCTTCCCTTGATCTTGGTTAACTATCCTATTGTAAATATGTTTACCAAGGTCGAGACGTACCCCAAAGTGAAAAATGGGGCTAATGCTGTGGTCGCAATGAACACGGACTCTGAAGCCGAATTCTAGAAGGGCAAAGTTCACCTCTAGAATTTCCATGGCATGTGAGTGTAGATGAGTTAGTTTCCCAACTTCTCTTGCCTTCAGAATTCTTGTCCATAAAATGAAACTGATGACAGTAACTATCTTATAGACTTTTTACAAATGTTATTTTCTGAGATATTTTGTTATTTAAATGTCATCATTTCACCAAAGGGGGTTACAGAATGTGGGAGATGCCTGCCAAGATATACCTTACTGACTGCAAGAGACCCATTCACTTCTGTAGCCTTAGCTCAGTGCCCCGTTGTTCCGTGTACACCGTGATGCCCACACCTGACCTCAGTTTATAGCGCCAAGAGTGTGAACTTGGGGTACAGAAAGGCAGCACAGCTTCCCTCAGCTGGAGATGCTGAGAGACAGCAGGTTACCCTGAGCAGATCAAAGCACCAAACGCAACGAGCAGAGAGAAGAAAGAAGGGGCGAGCGCACTTCAGGGCAGGACATTCTAAAGGTCTGATCTGATGAAAGACGAGGTGCTACATGGTCATGTATCAGTTAGACTATCTCTTGATTGATCACTCGAATCCATATACTGATTTGTGCACGGAACCCACAACTTCAAGACACATCTACAAACAACACCAGGTTCTGTCAATACTAACTATAGTATTTCCCACTTTGTGTGCAGTGAACTATTGATCACATATTGATCTTTCAGCTACGTCCCTACACAGCTTTGTCAGTAATATCTTTCCCAGATATGAAGGACAATATTTTTCTATTTGTAGTAAGTACTACCATATATTACAAAGACAAAATAATAGGCATTTTATTGAAATTGAGAATTTTATGTCAACAATTACATAAAACATATTGGTGACTTGGCCATTTCTAACTGAGCGTTGTAGTTTAGTCACATAAATATGCAGTGTGTGGAGGCCCACAAGTAAAGAAATCTCTTTTCCAATGCAGGCAACTTCAGTAGAAATATGCATACAGGAATAAATACTACATCTTCAACTCTGACTCATGCAAAATACAATGAAGTGATTTTGTACCAAAGTGTGTATGAAAAACAAGTCATAGTAAGGATTCTAAGATAAATATCAATTTAAAAAAAGGCTAGATAATTCTGAAACACCCAAAGAATACATTCACTGTATAAGCATGTATCTGTAAAAGCACTAAAGAGAAAGACTGTAATTTATCTGTCATTGGATGTTTCTGGAGAATAGTTTCTCTACTTTCCTAGATGCTTTTATTCCTCTACAAAGATATCTAAGCTTCCTAAGAGCCTTCTGAATATACAAATTCAGGGGCTTGAGAAACTACATCTCTTCTCTGCTAATTGTGTTCATTTGAAAATAGTTTTCTGATCTCTGGGGAGAGAAGTCCTAAATGTCATTCCTCAGATTCCAATCAGTCTTCCACAGAGGAAAGGAAATCCTTAAAGAGATGGCTAAGAAGAAAGAACATCTATCCTATACACGGTATGCTTAGGAAAGATTTGTTGAACAAACAGCTCCAGGGACCCCAACCTGAACCTATGTTGTTGCCACTACATTTCAGACAATTCTGTCTGGACATGTCAAGCAGACTAGTAAGAAGAGCTTCATAGAAGTTTATTTGCTTCAGGGGATGAAGAACTTTCCAGGAAACAAAAATCCTGAGAGAATAAAAATTCCTTCCAAACAGAATCCAGGTTGTCATTTGCCTGTTTCTACTCCTTCCCTCTGAATGTTTGTCTGTATCTTATGAAGACAAAGGGGCTCCAGCCGAAGAGGGGGCTCCCAAAGACTATTCCATACAATTTCTTGTGGATAGAACACTGTTTCTACAACCTGAAGAGCCCAGTGCACAGCTGAAGAGGTGGCTCAACCCATACAGTGCCTGCCATGCAGGCCTGAGAACTTGAGTTCAGATGATCAGCACATGCATTACTGGGCATCGTCAAGTAGGTATGTAATGCTGGGGCAGGATGCAGGCCGACTCCCGCTGTAGCTTGTTCGCCAACCGATTTAGCTAATCAGTGAGTAGCTGGTTCAGCTAAAGACCCTGTCTCAAAAGATGAGACATATAAAGAAGACACCCAATGTTTGACGGTGGTGTCCAGATGCGTTGTGTCTGGACACCATCGTCACACACACACACACACACACACACACACACACACACACACACACGAAGGAACGGAGGAAAAGGAAAAAGGAAAGATCCCAGAACAAAGTAAGAGGTCTCACTCCCTGCTTTTCCAATCAGCTGTGTGCCCATCAGAAAATTTCACAGACTACCTAGGGGAGTGTGTACAACAGCCACAGGATGGCCAACAGGCACCTCCCAATTTTCAGTAGTCCTTGGAATTCTCACTTCTGGGCTATAGGATATAGCTGAAGCAAGTGTGACCCACATATTCATTACCCTGTATCAACTCAGTAAAGAAATAAAATAGTTCTCTCTCCATAAGATCTTCTACAATCAAAGCTGGAAGGCTGCAACAGCACAGAAGAGATACAACAAAACAGGAAATCGCTGGGTTTATTCTGGACAATGGTCTATGACCATTATCATTTTATCTGTGGGCCCTATGGTTACAGGAAATCAATTCGAGCAATCCCTAAGCTCCTTAAAGATTTGCTTGACTTTTTAAAATATGCATTCAGAATTATTGCTTTCAAACGTTTTAATGTCATCTTGTCCCATCATATCTGATAAACAAAAAAATTAACTCAGGTTGACATCCTCCCTACCAGAGACGAGATATTGAATTATCCTAGGATGTTCTAAATACCAACCTTTAAGTGATAGCTGATCTGCAGAAGGCAGGTATTGTTCCTGACACCCCATGTCACATTTCTAACTCTTCATTCTGCTGAGTGCTGCATTCCGCAACGCCAGCTAACATGGAAAGCAGCGGTATACAACGTGACGGGGTGACTTAAAATTGAACAAAGCCACCATTCAGCCTGAGCATCCATTTTATGTCATCCATTAGGAGAAATATAAGGGCAAAGAATGGAAGGTTATTTTCAACCATTGTTTAAAACATGCCATGCTTTCTCGAACACTTACATTAAATGTAGCTCCTTCTCTATAGCATTACTCCATGATTCATTATTGTGAAAGCCAATTTAAAAAATAAATCCTATGCCATTTCCCTAATCAACTTGCACTTATACATGCTGTCAGCTCATTCCATAATACTGTTTTTGGCTTGAAATCACGGGCTTTTTAAAATTCTGGAGTTGGAAAGGGCCTGGGAGATAATATAGGTCAACCCACTTACCGCACTGATGAGGAAACAGCGCCAAGATGGAAGGAGATTTGTCCAAAGTCACATTGCTAATTCGTGGCAAGGCTCCTGCTAGGAGCTGCATCCCTTTGCAGCCAGGGTCTCTCGACAATACTGCATGGGGTGATGGCTGCTAGGAGGAAAACAGTAGGCTGGAGGGCACCTTCACAGTGTTTATGCTAGTATCAACAGAACACAATTAAACCTAACACACTGCTTGAATCTCAGCTAAAGTTTCACTTCTTGTCACATTTCAGTGATTCGAGAGAGTTTGCTATTTATTTAAAGTAGCCAAAAAAAAAAAAAAAAAGACCAAAATCCCTGTGACTCTGATAAATATACATATGCTATGCCACAGGCCCAAAATAAAACTCACAGAAAGTCTTAAAGAAGGCCAATGAAATCAAGGAGGTGGGTAGGGGAGCCCTAGAGGGGCGCACCCTGAACGCTCCCTAGCTAACCTTCTCATGTCCAGTGTGAGAGAAAGGAGGATCAGAGCCACCCACTTGTCCAGCATGGCCATGAAGCAAATGCTTATTTTCTTCTCTCAGCTCTATCGCCAATGAAGAGCCAGAATAAGCCTCTCAAACATTTATCAACTCAAATAGCCCTTCCTCCACGCTCAGAAGTTCAAGCTGTGAGAAAGGAAGCAGGTGGCGGGGGGGGGGGGGGGGGGGGGGACGACAAGGGGTTGGTGGCCATGTCTTAAGAAGACTCTTCTAAAGATGGCTGGTTTTGAAAGGCAGGAAGACCCCTCCTTAGAGTGAGTCCAGGAGAGGTGGAAATCTCACCTCCCATTCGTCGCCAAGACTTAAAACAACTGAAGTATTGGCCTTTGCACTTTGCGTACAGATCGCCGCCTCTGATGAAGCTTGTGCATCTTACAATATAGTTCCTGTAGTTCCCAACAGTACACTTGACTAAATTCAGTTCATTCCCACCACTCTTAGAGCCCCCCTCCCCAGTTCTCCCTCCTTCTGCCTTGACTTTTTGCACTCACTCCCAGATTTTCTTCCTAGCTAAATGTGCCCAAACCACTTGCTAAATCGTTAGCCCCCCACCCCCCCACCCCCGCTGGAAAATGGAGAACACTTACTCAGCTTGAAGCTGCTTGAACTCCTTCTATTCTGTCTTACTCATGTGATTCCTTTCTCCCTTAGAACTAGACAGCAATAGCAATGCCTAGACCTGAAAATCTGAACAGTTTCTTCGGTGGTCTTTTTACACATCTTGCTTCCAACTCTTAAAAGCTTAATCGAGGAGACAGATGCAAAATAGTGGCTTTTTTTATTGCTCTGCTGACCTTGGATTGCCACTCCAAGCCCTAAGCTGACAGTAGCTTTAAAGTCCATGTCTCCTTCGGTATTTTTCAAGTCTCTTCATTCTTTTTTTCTTTGAGCCTTAACCTTTCTGACTTTCTCACAGAGCTTTCTACGTATATGCCACGCTTGTGCCAGACCACCTGCTCTTTGTACCTCTGAGCACAGCCTTTTCAACTCCAGACAGCCTAAGTGCTCGGCCTCACTCAGCATCAGAGCCGCCAGAGATATCATCCCTTTCTTCCCTGCGAGGAAAGAAAACAATTCCGAATGCTGCTGCCAGAATTACACTGCCTTCTTGACGTTCTTGCTTCTGCGTAGTCCAAGATGGAGGGAACAGGGCGGGAAAGGGGTTGGCACACACACAGGGGAGCTGCTCATCCTCCCTAACGCGGACTCGGCTGGGCCAGAGGCTGGTCTGGACATCTTAACGTTCAGATGTTTAACATTAGCCTCAGTGATAATGCAAAGGCATTGGTGACTTTTCCTTCTTCTGCTGAACACTGTACACCCTTGGGTGCCTTGAGGAAGAGTTTCAGGTGTCCTACAGGGCTGGGTGGCTAAGCGCTCCTTCCCTCCGATTCACAGAGCAACCTAAACCAAGTGTGAGTCTTCGCACCCAAGGAAGTGGGCGCGGCTTATCCAGGATGAGTGAGCAGCAGTCCCACGTTTTGGACCTGCCACTCACGGAAGCGGCAACGTACGCTGAGATTTGCCCCAAGTCCAAGCCTCATTGGACCCAGTGACTCCGCCAGCGTGGATTCCGAGATGTGCCAGGTGATGAACAGCACCCCGAGCGTTCTCTCAGCCCACCCGTGAGTCACACCTTCTGTTGTTAGGCATCGTGTGGCCTCTGTTCACTGACTCACCACCGTCAGTCATGGAAGTGCCAGCAAAGACAGGTGTTCCTGCTGCTCCTTACCGTAACCCCGTGTGCCCATGAACACTGTCAAAAACCAGAGACTCGGTGGTATGCCTCTCCCTCCCACTCTCGAGGCTCTCATTCCCTGAGTCAGTTTCATTTCTGTAAACACGGAGGAACGGCGGCAGGCTCCCACGGGCCTTCTTGGCATGGCCTGTCATCACTCTAATGGCGCCCACCCCGGGAAGACACCTGATCACACCTAAAAAAGAAGAAACTTCCACAGAAAGTCTCTGATACCTTTAAACCCTTCAGCAAAGCACACAGGGACAGACCAGGACCGCCGTTTCCTTTATCAGAGCCTCCCACTGTCTTCCTCTTAGCTGCTTCTGAAAAATTCCTGATCCCAGTCCTGGGAGGGGAAAGACAATGCCAATTCGCATGGCTGCTATTTAAAGATGAGACCAAAACGCTATACATATGCTCCAACGTGGCCACGATTTTAGCTGTTCAGAGAACACAGCAAGATAAATAGCCATGCCATGAGAAATTACAGCATTATGTACTGCAATAAATATGACAAATGATAGGCCAGATATTCATTGGCTCATAACAGTTGGCAGGCACAACCATCTATGGATCCAAAGTTCAAACTATTTGTTTTCTCTCTTACAGCTGCCTTGATATTTCTCCTTCTCAGCTGGAACCTCTGGCCCCTAAGGTAGCCTGGACAACCTTGCAAAATCTTTGACCTTAATAGGTTTTTACTAAGAACTGTAGGTACTGCAATAAAAAAAAAAAAAGCCAAACTGTGTGTACAACAAAGAAAGCAACACACACACACACACACACACACACACACACACACACACACACACACGGCACAGGGCAAGGGGTTTCTTTTTCCTAATATAGAGGTTTTTTTTTTTTTTTTTTTTAACTTGGAAAGAATCCTAAAGTAGGAAAGGCAAACATAAAGATAATTAAGAAAAATGATGGTGTCTGTTGCCTCAGAAGAAATAAATCTTGTGTGTCTCTCCTTCATTTATTGATTAAACAAGGAACCCTACAATGGATTCCAGCCCCTGCTTTTGTCACTAGAAAGGTAACCCTGAAGTCCATTATTTCATTATGTGAAATGCTAATCTATATTTCTCATTTAGAATCTAAACTCACTGCTTGGTAGAAATCTCACAACTTCTACCACCGATAAGAGGAAGCCTAATGACTCAATGTCACCAGAGCCAAAATTACCAATTAGGCCAGTGGTGGTGCATCTCTTCAGTGGGCTTCCAAGGCAGAGTCTTGACAGCACAGGGTTGGAAAATCCATGCTGCGAAAAATCAGGCTATTAAACAGGTGTCCTTCTGAACACGGTCACTCCCCGCTCTTGATTCTCCCACTAGACTGCAGAATAGTATTGCAACAGAAAGGTGGAGAGAGTCTTTCCTTGGGTTCTGAAAGGTGTTGAACAAGTTCCCTATAACTGTAACTTACACAACTCAACGTGGAAGAGAAGGAATTCAGTAAGACAATGGATATTCTTCTCAGGTAACTTATCTGTATGACCGTCGTTTTCAGCATGTACTAAAGCAAAATGATCACACCCAAGAGCATTTCTATATATCCTCCACTGTGCACAAAACACCAGATCAAGAGTTATGAGGAGCAAATTTTGGAAAGAGAGATTTCAGAGCTATAAAGAGCTCTACTGCCATTTCTCACTAGATATCATGCCATCAGATCAACACTGCCACAGTAACGAAGCCATTATTTGTGAACCAAATATGCATGAAGCACGGCCTACGTGTAAAGCAGAGAGCATCATTTGGGCTCCTGGGGATGAAGATAAACCAGACAGGATAGCTCCCAGTCATGAAGACGAATCACAGTATAATTCATGTGGTAAGACAGAAACATGAAAGACATGAACAGCTCTGTGAAAGTCAAGAGACACACTCGGCTTCGAGAACAGAACAAAGCAAGGCTTCCTGGAGAAGGAGATTCTTAGGAAAAAGGAAGGACTTGAACACAAAGTCCTCATAAAACAGCAAAGGTACACCAGCCTGAGGAAGGAGCCAAACAAAACCAGGAAGGCTGGAAAGTGCTTCTAAGCCAAGCTGAGCGAGAAAACAAGTGAAGGGCAGACATGCAAATAAGCATTGAAAATAGTTTACCCACAAATATCAGCTGAGGAGGGCTCTTAGTATATTCCTGGAAGTTTCTAAGGCACTGGGGCCAGAGTTTAAAAAACAAACAAACAAAACCTCAACTCACACAGAGTTGTGCTCTCGCTGGAGGAGAGAGACACTAAAAAGAACAACAACAACAAAACAATGTGTCAGATAGTTCTAAAGAATGTATCAGTGCACAGAGGTTGTAGAAAGTAGTCGGGCACAATTGTTTGATAGGGCATCTTTCAGGGAGGAATTTAAAGTAAGCGAAGGATAAACTAAACCTATTTTAAAGGGATACAATCCAGGCAGAGACCCTAGAGGTGAAATGTGTCTGGTGTGGTGTAGAAAAGATGTGCTGTTGACTTGGCAAAAACAGAGGCAAGAGATAGATACAAGAGCACTGGGCTTGGAGGATGGGCGCAAGTCACATCTTCAGGGCTTGGCTGCTAACGTTAGAGCTTTGATATGAGACAACATTGGAGGGTTAGTTACATCTTGAGATGAGCGCTACGGCTGCTGCGTGGAAAGCAGACAGAAAAGGATGAGGATGGAGTTCAAGAGACCCAGTAGAAGATCACAGCAGCATGCAGAACATTCCGGAAAAGAAGGGATTGCAGTGTAAAGAAGAGACATGGATAAGGCTTATGCCATGAGAGCAAGAAAAGTTGAAAGATTTCTGATAAGGTGCTTATTCCCGTTCTGAATTGGGCAAATATCCCTCTCTTTATTTACAAAAAAAAAAAATAGATTATAAGGTTTTCAGTTAATTAGACTCCACCATATCAATTATATTCAAAACATGAGAGCAGCACAGTTAACTCAGGTAACCAGGAAATTCTGAGGAAGGAGATAGAATCAAACATATAACACTATGAGCTGTGAGAAAGCTAATGGAGAGGCACATCAGCCCAGAAAAGCAGTCACATGGACTGTCTAGACCATCGCAAATACTGCACAGCAAACACTCAGTGTCCCGGGACAGCCGAGGGTCAGTCCATTTCAGGCCACACTTCTCCCTTCTGCAAAGAAGGTGTAGACCTAAGGAACATGGAGGGGGACTTGAGTCTTTTGCCGTTCTACAGAGTGTATACAATGCTTTCACTCACCTGTTTAATGAATCTATAAGTTGTCACTACTAGTCTGGGTCCTGCTCAGTTTTTGTTAGAGACACAAAGAACTTGGTCTTTGTGTCCCTGGACAGCATCAAATCCTCACTGGTAACAGTTCCAGCTGCACCATCAGCATTACCATGCAAGACAGAATAAATCTCGATGGCACAACTCACTTGACCAACCACCTTAATCGGCTTTCTTGCCTAGGACTTTGGGACTCCAACTTTCTCCATTCACAAACTAATAATTCTCAGTTTAGAAAGTCTACTGTAGCCCTCTACATCTCTTATGGGCTGTTGAAAAGAAGACTCTGATTCTATGTGACAGCCATATTGTAACTTCTTTCCTGATAAACTCAGCGTAAACCTTCTCTGGGACACTAGTCAGGGAAATGTGTGGTATCAGACATTGTCTGTGTTTTCAGGGTGCCTCGAGGGAGCAGGGAGTAACTGGTGGTGGCTTCCTACCTAACACTCGTGTGAGCTAAAGATATCTGCTCCACACCCTTCCTTGTGAATGAGAATGCAGCTTTCCTCACCTTCACACTTTTCCTCACTCCTTCAGGGCACCACTCTGATATCTAGCCCCCACTCCCCATTTCCCATCACAGCTTCATTTTATTAGTTACACAAGCTACCATGTCTGGAGAGAGATGATGCTTGCTTGATGGAGCTGGTATCTCAACAGTCACATGACTGATAAACTCTTAAAATCATCCAGGTAAGGTGTCCTGCGGGAGACAGCTGTGTCCAATAGAAAAGACAGGGAAGGTGATATTTTCAAATGCCTGCAGCAACCTCCAGGTCAGTTGCCTTGTCTAGCCCAAAAATAAAATCTGAAAGAAAAAAAAAGGAGGAAAAAAGTCCACCAGCATAATGTGATGAGAAAGCAAGGTGATATGTCAGAAATAACAATGCAGGTCAAGCTGGCATTTGTTGTCACCGAGAGTGACGAGCAGCTCTTCCTTGCCCTATGGCTGCTTCTGCTCCTCCAGGAAAAAATGATTCTATGTCAGCCATTATCTTCCCAGAGCAATAAAATGTGAGCGTTTTTCTCACTATAAAATGATAGCCCCCTTGCAAATTAAGAGTGACCGTGACTCTTGCTAGGTGACAGCGGGTTTTGGAAAACAGCAATTATTCACATCATGGCACTTTAAAAGTATCTTAAAGTAGTGTTTCTCAAACTTTTTTTTATTAGTTCTTTGAGAGTTCATACAATATGTTTTGGTCATATTCACCTTCCTCTCTCTACTCTTCCCATATTCACCCCCCTTCCCAACACACACAATTTTGTGTCCTCTTTTTTTCAATGTATTAAGTCTAATTTGTGCGCACACACACACACACACACACACACACACACACACACACACACACATTCTTGTATGTATGATTTTCCTCTGAAACATGGTCAACCTATCAGGGGCTACGCTCTTAAAGAAAGCTAACTCTCCCCCTCCTGGCAGTTATCTATTGCTAACACCTTCTCAGTTAGGGGTGGGACTGCATGTTCACCCCTACCTCTCCATGCTGTAATTTTGACTGGCTTGAGAGTCTACAGGTCTTGTGTATGCTGTCACAACTATCATGAGTTTATACGTGCACCTGCCCTGAGGTGTTCATAAAACACTGTTTCCTCATAGCTATCTGCTACCTCTGGGTCCTGCAACCTTTCTACCGTCTCTTCCATAATGATCTCCGAGCCTTGGGGTGAGCGGGCACAGCATAAATGTTCCCTTTAGTGCTGAGAATTCTGTGTTCTCTTATGCTCTGCACCTTGGCCAGTTGGATGTTAATCGCCATCTCTACACATAGAAGAGGCATTTAACTATGTGAATAACAGTAAGTCATTTGGAGTCAGTTTAATATGTGTCCATTTAACAGAATAATAGTAGGTTCTTCCTCAGGGTTTATGATTTGTCTAGCAAGGAGTTCTTGTTTTGCTATGGATTTCAACCCATGAGGTGAGGCTTAAATTCCATCAGAAAGTTGTTGGTTACTCCCATGGTGCTTTTGCCATTATGGCACGAGTGGGCGTGTCTTGCCAAGCCACCCTTTATGTTTGCAAAGGTCACAGCAGGGTCCAGCTGAGTTTGACTTTTCTCCTCTGGGATCCTGATTAGCACCTTCCGGCATGATGATAACTGGCCACTAGGAATGAAGCTTACAGGTTAGGAAGCTTTATTTCTCCTATAATATACATACAGATTCCCTGATGATCTTGCTAAAAGTTAGCTTAAAATTGTGGTATAAGAGTTGAGGGTATTCCCTAAAATTCTACATTTCTAACGTGTTTCCAGGTGAAAGTCTGTACTGTAAGTTTTCACCCACATTTGATGTGTTGGACACTAAACAATATCCCCAGTGTTAAACTTGTGATCACTCTTGTTTTTCTTTGCCTTTGAGAAGATTCCTGTATATTTGGTGTGTGTTCAAGAGCCTTGCTTTCCTATTGACAGTTGAAGGTAATTTGAAGTCTATGGGTGCCCAGGTGTCACTGTCCCCAAAGAGAGTGGTTCCATTCTTCACTTATGAATCTTGCTGTACCCCTTATACTTACTGTGTAAGTCATGTGACTGACTCGTTGAAATGGGGACATTTTCCTTCTTAACCATTCTGAATGTTAGTAATTAAATCCTTAAGAAACCCAGTAAGCAGAGAGTTAGCTTGTTTTGGTTATGATTTAGGTCTGTGGAAAGTATTAAGGCTTGCCTTTCTAGATGAATAACATGCTCTTTTACCTACTTCTTGGTAGAATAAGAGCTGTGGGAAAATCAGGGAAGGAGGTTTAGAGTAAAAATAATGATACTCTACATTTTGATTCAGATCCTGTCATTTCAAAGAAACCTCTAAAGATAGATTGATTTTGATAATTTCCTGAATTCCCCTCAACATCACCTGGAGCCAATCAAGAAAAATCAGATCTGCTCTGACATTTGGGTGTGAAGCAAAAACAACACCTTTCTATTCTCAACAGCAGTGTTTCTGGATGTGTGAGGGTGAGATGCTGAGAGGTTGGAGACTCTGCCTTATCCATGCACACAGGGAGAGCACATGCCACTGTGTCCTCGGGGAGCTTGGAGTCAGACTGTCAAGGGTAGTGGATCTATCTGAAAATCACTTTGAAGCAGGGTCCACTGATCAGGCCAATTTGCTTTGCAGATAAATATCATCTAAAGTCAAGATTGAGAAGACACTGTTTCTTTAAAACCTATGCCAATTTTCAGATCATCAATTTATTCTCAAATTGCAGAGTTGGGAATGGCAGTTGGGGATGCAGGAGGATATATTGTCCAATTGTCATTTAACCGTACATAAATTAAACGTCTGCATAAAAAGAAATGCATTTTACAATTTTCAAATTGATGAAACTTTTATGGGAAGATATAATGAGAAAAAGGATGTATTTCATGAGGAAAGAATGCTGTCTGGAACAAAGAACCACAGGCAAGAATTTAGGAGTCTAGGACAGAGTTGGTGGCATCCCAAAGCACGCCTTCAGGAATAGATGCTCCGGGGAAGGTCAAAAGAGCGTCAGCTGAGCACAGATGCTCCCTGCCTCCTCTGAAACCTTAAAGAAGCTCTAGTCCCAGGCTGTCGGGGGGGAGGCAGGACCACTTTGGATTTGGCTGGATGATCCGCGGCACATTACTGAAGGGCGCAAGGCATGAAGATGGGGCATGCCACAGTAGACGGAAGGCCTGAACTGCCAGTCAGACTGCCTGAGTCTGAGTGCACCTGCCAGCTGCGTGGCCTTGGACCGGTCACACAACTTCCTTGCACCTTAGTGTCTTTTTGTAAAATTAAAAAAAAAAAATAGTAATAGTAACTGTGCCATGGCATTTTTATCAGTATCTCATGAGTAACTAATGTTCAGATATACCCACATATGAGTGCTGTATGTTTCTTACATGAATGAATAATAAAGCATAGCAGCTTGGGTGCATGTTCCTGATTATAACACAAATCTTAAAATGTTTTGTTAATAAGAAAAACCTGGAACCAGATATTGGGGTGAAAGCTGAAAGATTAGAGAAGCAGAGTAAGCCTCATCTCGCCAACTTCTCAGCCGATACTGTTTCCTCAGACTGAAGTCCTCTGAGTCCTCACCTGAAAGGGTCTGAGTTGAACTGCCTTAGTTCCTGTCTCCTCATGCCTTATATACCTTTCTCTGTCCTGTCACCGCTTCATGGGATTAAAGGTGTGTGATTCCCAGTACTGGGAATAAAGGCATGTGCCACCACTGCCTGGCTCTGTTCCCAGTGTGGCCATGAACTCACAGAGATCCAGAAGGATCTCTGCCTCTTGAGTGATGGGATTAAGGACGTGTGTCACTACTGTCTGGCCTCTATGTACAATCTAGTGGCTGGCTCTGTCCTCTGATGCCCAGATAAGTTTATTAGGGTACACTGTATATCACCACACCTGATGCTGGTTCTCTGCCACTCAGTGGACATGCTACCCCATATTTGAAGATTAGAATAGCTACTACTTTGCTATCAAGTCAGTGGTCTTTGGCAAGCTACCAACCTATCTGAAGCTCACAGAGCTCATACAGCAGAGTACTTCCAAATAAATACCCCTATTAGTCTCATCATTAGATCTAGTAAGTAGAATTTAACTCTCCGAAAAAAAATAGTTTATACAAGAAAAGGACAAAGCAAGAAAAATCAAACAACAAAAAAATCCTGTCATATCACACAAGCAGTTCAGGTGAGCATCTCCCCTTAATCAATCCACTCTGGGAACAGCCATTCATCAATCAGGACTTCAAGGGGGTTGCCCTGCAGCTCATATTTGAGTGTACAGCCCACAAAGTGATCTCTTTTATTGCTAGATTATTTTAACATGGCGCATGATGGTAGCACCTTCCACTTACACAGGGCATTAATGTTTGCAACGCCTTCCACATCCGTTATTTTATTTAACCAGACATCTTGTGAGAGCCTCATTTGTCTCCAGAGAAGCAGCTTTGAGGACATTTCCAAATAGGATGTTGAAACACACTTCCATGCCTCCCAAGAGCCTCTGCGTGTTTGCCCCAGGGAGTAAGGCCAGCCTGATGGAGATTCCTCATGTTTCCTTCTTCCCTCTTTTATTTGCGTCTGTCCAATCCTGTGCCACTCACTATTTTGAAGATATCTCTGTTTCAATTAAATTGTATTTTTTCACATAGTCAATATCTCCATGCATTGACTATCACAAGACCCCAAACTTCATTTCCATGGACTAGCCCCTCAAACCCCTGACTTGATGTCCCTCCCACCTCTAGCCATTGGTATGTAACCTAAGCATTAGTGGCATCCATCATATCTCCAATCCACTTGCTCTTCAGCAGATAATCACCTTGGTGAGGTTTTATTATGTAGCTATTGACTCCGTGCTTTACTAGGAAATACTGCCTACTTTCAAAAATAACTGGAATTGCCATTTAAAAAAACATGAATAATCAGGAGTTCAACAAGGGATACACCAACCCAGGGCCAGGAAGAGGGAGCCTTTTGTCTGCTCTGCACACACGAACAGCTCTCCTCACTCAGAAGGTCACCCTGTGAAGGGAGTGCAAACTTTGACTGAGGCTGACAGAGGCATCTAAAGACATTTTTTTCTCCTTTCCCCAGCCCAGAATCCTCCACTTCAGGCCTGTTTAGGTCTCTGGAGATTCCATGTGCTTGGCTCTCCCTCTCCTGCCTTCCTTAAGATGTGGAGTCTATTAAATTTAACAAATATTCATATCATGTTCTTTGCATATATTCTAAGTGCATCACATATTAGGTCCCTAATCCTACGAGCAATGCTCCCTGACACGATGGTTATTCATTATATCAATGAATAATCAACTGTAAAGTGGAGAGGTGCGGTTGGACTCTCTTCTCCACCACCAGCCCCAAATAATGACAAGAACACTCATTAACTATGGAAGCTCGGTCTTCAGCTTAGACTTGTCTAAATGAGCTCTTATAACTTAAATTAACCCATTTGTATAACTCTCTCTCATCTGGCACCTTCTGTTTCCTCTCCATGTCTTCTGGCTTCTCTGCCCTTTTCTTCCCAGAGCTCTCTCTGCCCAGAAGTCCCACCTACCTAGTCCTCCTGACTAGCTATTGGCTGCTCAGCTTTTTATTACACCATTCACAGCAATACACCTTCACACAGTGTACAAATATCTCATATTCCCCCCTTTCTGTCTAAATAAAAAGGAAAGGTTTTGACTCTAACATAGTAAAAGTGTATACAATGAGAACAACTATCAAGTAAGAATTACGTTCACAATGTTTAGTCCATATGTATTTGGCAAATTCAGAGAAAGCACTGTATTATCTATCCTATCTAAGTGAGTCTGAAATTTTACACCTAAACCATTTCTGTCATAACTTGTATTACCATCCTAAAAATGCCTTTTTGGACCTAAAAATATCTTTTTAGACAAACAAATTAAGTTTTTATGTTTCTCAACATTATAAACTTTTTATCTCTTATGTAAGTTTTTTTTTTATATTTGGTAACAAGGAAAACTGTATATTATCTAGTCTTTAATCCCCATCAGAGACCCAAGAAGGATATAATATTACCTGAGTAAACAGAAAGTGCAGAGCAAACAACTTCCAAAACTATAGAAATGACAGAGATAGCTGGCTGCCTGCCTGGATAGTCACCCGAGGTTCCTCTGTAACATTGGGGCATCCATCTTCAGCCTATAGGCCAAGAATATCTGACAGACTTTGCTTTGAAGCAGGAATTTTGAAGGGCTGACCTACCTTGTATTGGCAAAGTTTGGCAGTCACTACTTTTGTGTCCTGCATGTCCAATTTGGACAACATGCTGTCAGCAGTTGAGGCAAGGACAGTTTCTTGTCTGAATGTCTAGCTTTGCCACATTGAAATCAAACTCCATTTGGAGGTTCTTGGATGCCCATCATCCTTTTTGGAAATAAATTGGTGCTGCCAGTAGCAGATGTGTCTCACTGTCATGAAAAGTCTTATGCTATTAAAACATTTTAAGTGCCATGTTCTGTAGTCTTTGAAGTGTTTAAAGACTATCAATTTAAAATATGTTCCTGCTTGACCTTGAAAACATACCTAATGTGATTTTAATTTGATTGTTATAGATTACTAACTACTAAACTTGTCTTTTTTTATCATCTTAAATAGCTTTCAATTATTAAAACTTTACATTACATTTTTAAATGATCTGTATAGGTACAATACCTTAAACAAATGTAGAAACATATATACAGCATAACAAAAATAACCTTAAATTTGTATCAATATGCAAAAATCCATACTAATGTAGAATATTTGAGATTAGTGGTTGTTCAAACGTAGACTCAACAATCCACAATTTTATGCCATCATTTCTATACTCTATCCTCCATTTTTCCCTTCAGAAAGAGGTCCCTGAATCTAATCTCCTGTGTTTAGCTTTTTTCTTGACCATGACCAATAACAACTTGTAACCAACCACCCTAAAGATAGCAGACATTCATAACCCACTGAATGACCAAAACCACCCACCCTACTGTGGTGGTATTGTGTTCTCCAAAATACTGTGCACCTTAATAAACTTATCTGGGGTCAAAGAACAGAAAAGCCACTAGATACAAAGGCTAGAAAATGGTGGCACTCACACCTTTAATCCTAGCATTCCAGAGGCAGAAATCCCTCTGGATCTCTGTGAGTTCAAGGCCACATTGGAAACAGCCAGACATGGTGACACATGCCTTTAATCCCAAGAAGTGAGCCTTTAATCCCAGGGAGTGATGACAGAAAGCAGAAAAATATATAAGGAGTGAAGACCAGAAACTAGAAGCTTTTGGCTGGTTAAGCTGTTAGGCTTTTGAGCAGCACGGTTCAGCTGAGATTCATTCAGATGAGGACACAGAGGCTTCCAGTCTGAGGAAACAGGATCAGCTGAGGAACACAGCAAGTAGCTGTGGCTTGTTCTGCTTCTCTGATCTTCCAGCACTCACCCCAATGCCTGGCTCCAGGTTTGTTTTTATTAATAAGACCCTCTAAGACTCATGCTGCAACCCCACCTCTTGAGAATGTGGGTGCTGTGTTCTCTAGAGTGCTTCTTGTTGTCTGGGGGCAATGGTATCTTTAAGGGACCCTAAGAAAATTGGGATAATAGTAAAGTCCTGGGAGAACTAGCTCTATTATTTTTTGTTTAGACTCTGTGTGATGGAAAAGTGCAGAGCTTATCTGAAGTCTTGGCTGGATAGTCTGTGAGGTAGAACCATCTCAACTAGCAGCTTTGACATTGTTCTGAAAACAGAATTTTGAGGAAACAAACAGAGGCATTCTGAAAGGCTGGATCACCTGGGCTACTTGTGTTTATCGGTGTCAGGTGTTTTTTTTTTTTTTTTTTTTCTGAAAACACATAAACTTTTAAAGGCAGCAAACGTATCTGTATTAACACAAGTATGGAATGTGCTGTGTGTACAAGTCAGCTAAAGATGATTTTTTGTTCTATGTTTGACCAGGTAAAAGGCACCTGTTAACTATATAAGTCTGTTTGCACTGTATAACCAAACCTCTATCCCTGCCATATGAGAGGGTGGTGTTTAGTAATAAGTCATGAGGACTCTGTTAACAACAAGATGTATCATGTCCCGTCCAGTCTCAGAGCTGTTCCCATGTCGAAGGATCAACATACATGTTGCCTGTCCTGTATTCTTCCCTGGGTTGTTTTCTGTATGTCTGTAAACAAGATTTTTAGAAAGTCTCCCCAAATCAAATCTGATCTTCACTAATTTTGAAGAGAACCATAACTTTTTGTTTCCTATGGAAACACAGGCATAACCTCTCCCCAAAGCAACAGAATATTTTACTTCCATTTTGGAGTTAAGACATTTTTCAATTATTTAAGTTGGTTTAGATTAGCAGTTTCCATAGTCCAATGTCCGTCAGCAACTATTGTATTTTTTTGTTTGTTGTTGTTTAATTTAAAAAATTAAAGTCAACAAAACACCGTACAGGATCCAGACACATTGTGTATTTCCCATCTTTATGTGGCTGGCTCTTTTCTTTTATCTTACTTTACTCTCTCTTTAAAGACTTTATTATTTTTAAACTATTTGTTTTTCTGTAATTTTCTACACTCATTTTCTTTTCTTTCTTTAGCATTTAAGCATAGTATATCTGTTTAGAGGCTTTCTTGGTCTGGGCTTCACTTTTTGCATGTCTGAAACCTTCTCTGTGAGCCAGACTGTGAACTACTAAGCAGTTGCCAGGTCCTCTGCTGTGTGGCTCCACTTAGCACATGGCCTGGTGACTAGCTCTGCCCCTTTGGATTGGTGAAAGTGGAGCCTGATGCCTGGGGCCCCAGCCTTGAGCCAGTCTCTCTCCCTCAGCTCCAGTGGGTGCTTCTACACAGTCTCCTGCCCAAAGGAGCGCACCGCCTGCCGTTCATAAACCCCATTCAAGTGCTTGGTAGCAGAGCCTCTTAAAGAGTCTCAGCTCTGTACGGTGCTTCCAAACCTACTCAGAACTTTTTTTTTCAGCTTTCTCAGGCCCTATGTGGATTTACATGACCCATGTTAAGTGCCAAATGTAATGAGTCCTTTTTCTGTCCCACAAGCCAGCTCTCAAATAATGGCATGGAGACTTCTTATTATGAAAGCTTGGCCTTTAGCTTAGGCTTGTCTCAACTAACTCTTATAACTTAAATTAATCCATTTATATTAATCTATGTTCTGTTATGTGACAGTACCTCTCTTTCATCTTATACCTCCTGTTTCCTCTCTGTGTCTCCTGGCTTCACCTATCTTCTTCCCAGAACTCTCCCTGCCTGGAAATCCTGCCTATAACTCCTGACTAGCTATTGGCCATTCAGATTTTGATTACACCAGTCACAGCAAATACATCTGCACACAGTGTACAAATTCCTCACGACAGAGAGGTCAGGTGAATGACACAGGATCCAGCTGCTTGACATAACCAGAACAGGACTCCAGCGATGAGGGTCTAGAGTCCATGTTCTCTGCCCCAGCTCTGCTATCCCTTTCTCTTGAGCTACATGGAACCACCGCTTCCTGGAGGGTGCCAAATATCCCACCCGAACTTTAACGTGGGATTCATCATGCAGCACCATGGCTCCACTCATTCACCATGTTGGAGGGAAATTATCCAAATAATCCACTTCAGAATTCTTGGAAGTGTATTCCTCATCTGTCTGAATCTTAGGCACTCCCTCAGCTTCAGGCACCTGCCACTCACCCATTCGGTCTCCACCTAAGCATGTGCATTACCCAGCGTCAGATCAGCAGCTGGGTGACCCACTAGGATATAGAAGAAAAGAGTTAAAGCCGGGCGGTGGTGGCGCATGCCTTTAATCCCAGCACTTGGGAGGCAGAGGCAGGCGGATCTCTGTGAGTTCGAGGCCAGCCTGGGCTACCAGGTGAGTTCCAGGAAAGGCGCAAAGCTACACAGAGAAACCCTGTCTCGAAAAACCAAAAATAATAATAATAATAATAATAATAATAATAATAATAATAATAATAGAAGAAAAGAGTTAAATCCACAGACAGTGGGCTTGATGACCTTCACATTTCTATGCTCTTCCTAGAATGGGATTTTTGCACTGAGCCTCTTTAACAGCACATGAACATGTTATCTAGATTTGGAAGATAAGAGAGATGAAATGGGAAAATAAAGTATATACCAGACTTACGACAAGACAAAGTATTTCTGTTTTTCTTTTGGAAGGAAGAGAATAATCTTTGTAGAAAAATGTAAAGATGATAACATTAAAATAAGTAAGAATGTGGCACTCCACCTGGCACCTAAGTTCTTCAAGTCTGTAACCTACAGGAAAACCCCAGGGCTCCATAGACCCTGTCTCACCAGTCTGGGTATATTCAACTTCAGACCTCAGTATTGTTTTCATTATTTTATGCAGCCTAATAAATTACCGGCCACGTACTGGCTTAAAATATTTATTATGGCAGCACTGCCTGGTCTGTGAAGGACGGCAAATTTCTGTCAGTATAACTCACACCCATTGATTGTGTGTGAAACTGGGCTGGGGCTTCAGGAACTGGCTCTGAAGGAGGGAGGAGAGTGAAACTTCAGCTCTTCCTGATGTGTCATCCCTGCGGATGCCACTTCCAGATAACATACAGGGTTTCCCAAGGAAGCTCCCACCCCCCACCCCCCACCCCACCCCCACTGCCACATGTACCAAGTCCATGTGCTCCTCGGAGAGCGATACTTTCCACAAAAGGGTTGCAATTCACTGGAAAGCTGATTATATCACACTGGAAGAGTGTGTGTGTGTGTGTGTGTGTGTGTGTGTGTGTGTGTGTGTGTGTGTTTATCACCTATAAATTCAACAGATTAAAAAGCCTTTAAAAACAGAAGACTGGCAAAAGCCTTGGCTTATTCTATCATTAATTGTTTTCTTAAATTTTGGAAATTATTCTTGTTAAAATTCTGGAACATATGTTGGAACTGTAATAAGTCTTATACAGTTCTGTTGTTTTGTTCTTCCTTATCCATGCATAAAATGTAATATTTCTAATATAGCTAAGCCAGGCCCTAAAAGAAGAGCATCAGTTAGTTGCAGACTTTATCCAAGGTGAGACTTACACTCAATAATAATAAATGTGTGAAGAATAATACACTTCAAGCATAACATTTTATAGACACTCAAATTAGTACATGACCAAAAAAGTATCACAACTAAGTACTAACAGCTCACTGCTAGAAAAGTAGGCTGTTTAGAAAGTGAATGTCTTTATCTGGGCCATATAAAGAATATATTCAGTTACTCTAATATGAAGAAATCAATGTAAAAAAAACCCTGGAAAATGCAATAAATATTTAGCTTTCTTTGTAGGTGGGAGTTTCTAATGAATAGAAGAAGGCATATAGACAATGGTTAGTTGTTTTAAAAGGTAGTTTTTAATTTCCAAATATTAAAAAAATAGAATAGATTTAATTAGAAAATATACTGGAGATATATTTCATAAAATCTAGTGTGCCATGTACTACCTAGAAGGTTTGGAAGGCTTATTTAGTAAGAAAAATGCAAAAAAAAATCAATATTATTATTATAATCGGGGAGGAGAATAAACAGATTTAAGAAATAAATATAAATGATCAATTAAAATGCAAATAAAATGTTTTATACCCACAGTTCAACCAAACTTGAACCAAAAAAATGCTTTTTTAAAAAATTCATATCTACAGTCAGTAGGTACAGACTTTTCTCTTGTCATCATTCCCTAAAGCATAAAATATAACTGTGCTTACAGAGCTTTCACAGTGTATTTAGCAGTACTGGAACTCCAAAGATTATGTTATGGGCCCTACGTGAGCACTGGCAGACTTGGGTACTCACGGGATTCCAGAAACCAGATTTCCCACACAGCAAGGAAAAGCAGGATCTTCATCTTATTGGAAAATCAAATAGTAGCTTTAGAAACACTTACTCAACTATCTTACCGAAAGACTTTAGGATCCAAAGCATTCAGTAGCAATGAAGAGCTGGAGGAAGTGACCTCAGACACTGCATCGCGTGGGCTGGGAAGATGGGTCCATCGGAAGTGTGTTTGCTTTACAAGAATGAAGAGCTGAGTTTGGACCCCCAGAACCCAAATAAAAGGCCAGGCATGGTGACAGATGCCAGTAACTCCTTCACTATCAAGATGGGAGACAGAAGGAAATGATCTCTGGAAGTCTGTGGGTCACCTAGCCTGACATGCAGAATTCCAGGCCAATAAGATCCCTGTCACAAACAAACAGGAAAGTTTCCTGAGAAGTAGCACCTAAGGGTGTCCCCTAACCCTGCACCCACATCTGTAAACACATACATCAATGTTCACGGGTACGTGTCACACATAAAACTACATTGTGCTATGTGTAAGTTAGTGTAATGGTTCTTAAAACTAGTCGAGTGGTAATGATCAACAGACTTTCTGGACAATTAGCTATTCCAGCTAAATAATCTGTCTTCTAGAGACCTGACCAAAGTCACTAAAGGCATCTGAATACCAGTCAGTAGGATATGCTAGTAATTACAGAAAAGTTTTGAATGTTGAAATAACTGGCATCTTCATGATGGAATATAATATGAATGTCTTTATAATCACAATTTAAAGAAACAATTTATGTCTTGAAATGGTGTTTCCAGTATACAAAAATTAAAAAAAAAAATCATGGTACATAAGACATAGCATTATCACAATTTGAATGAAGAAGCATATGGATTGAGATATCTAAAAAGCCAATATTCGGGGGTCTGAGCGATGCTTCACTGTTTAGGAGTGCTATCTGCTCTTTGAGAGAACCTGAGTTTGATTCCCAGCACGCAGCAGGGTACCAGATCCAAGAGGTTTAACACCCTCGTCTGGCCTCCAAGGGCAGCTGCACTCAAGTTAACATGCCTACACACAAATACATAGACAAAAAAATAAAAACTGTAAACCAGTATTTTAATTGACTCCCTCTAAAGAGTAACATTTGAAGTACTTTTCATAGTTTTCTTGATGCTTTGCTATATTTTTTATAATGATCGTGTATATCTCTTATTGCCAGGGAAAACAAGATCTTAATTATGTGTATATTGATAGAAACACACTTAAACTAGAAAAACTAGCTTTCTGGGATAATTTGGAAAACTCAAGTCAAACACTGTATAAAAAAAAGCTACATGACAGATTCTAGTGAGAATCAAAATTTATGAAAAGTAAATTCCTTCAATGAACGATCCCTCCATTATTCTTAGTGATCTGCAGTTGCCATTAGGAGACAAATCTCCGAGTCTCTCATGTTTCTGCATATATTTTTACCCTGGTATGTTAATTTCATGAACAGCCTTGGGATCAACAGTGTCTCCCTCCAATACACCAGGCAGCAGACACAGGTACTTCAGTGCTGAAGACGTGGGTGAACTGGGTTCACAACTCTCTGTATGCACTAGCATTACATGACCATATCTCACATCATCCTGTAAGGATTAGAGCCAAGGCATGGTTGCTTCGAATAGTGCAGTTCCCTCTGCCTCTCACTCAGAAGTCTCACCCTCCACAAAGCTCCATGGAATTGTGCCAAGCTAGCTTGTGAGTAGGGCAGAGCCTCAGATCCTTTGCAACGCTCCACAGTTATCTGATTGCAGACACATCTCTTTGGCTATGAAGTGTTCCTAGTAAAATACACTTAGGAGAGCTAATAGTTAGTCTTTAATGATTATTTATAACTCATTGTATAATGGAATTATAAGATTCTGGGTTATAAACAAGTGAGGGAGGTGATGTGGGAAGAATATTCTATTCTCAGCAGAGCTTAGGGGAAAGTGTTCCACACACAGCAGAGCTTAGGAGACAGTCCTCCACACACAGCAGAGCTTAGGAGACAGTCCTCCACACACACCAGCATAGCAGAGTCTTCTGGAATTGAAATGGAAAGAAACAGAAAAGGACTACTGTGAGATTTGCCATCATCTTGGAGTATGAGAAGTTGTCACTAAACAAAAACAAATGACGTTGCATTGGTAAGTAGCTTAGTTGGCAGAATGCTTGCCAGGGCTAGCACGCGCAGGGTCCTGCCACCTAACCTTGGCATGGTGGCAATAACTCTGAAATCTCAGCACTTGGAAGGCTAAAGAAATAGGACCAGAAGTTTAATGTCTTCCTTGGCTACATAGTCAGTTCCAGGACAGCCTGGGCTGCAGAAGACTCTGTCTCCATCATACAATACATGGAAAAATATCTATAGCATACAACAAATGGACAAACCCTTATAATTGGCCAGGCAAGTCCTGAACCCTCACTCAAGAGAATGTCTGCAATTCTGTGACATTGTGGTGATAAGTTATACCAACTGGTTGTCAACTTTGGGAATTCCAGGTGGCATGTCATAGATCCTGGCAAAATGTGTGTGTGTTTGTTTGTTTGTTTTTATATTCTTTGACAGGATGTTTTGTGATAGTTTAGAGATTTTTAAAATGAGAAGAAAAAATGTGGCATTCTTCCCCCGCAAAGAAATTTGTAAGAAATAGTATAGGATTGATTTACAAACATTTTCAGTTGCCTTCTGTGTTGAGGGATCAATCCTGTGTCATAGCACGTAGCTTCCACCCACTGAGCCACACAGCCACACCATGGTGGTATGCACCTTGACATTAAACAAGGCTAGTATCAGATGTGGGCTCTGTCGGTGTGCTTACAGCTTGTTCCCCTAACCTAATGGATGGTTTCCAGTAAGCTGGTGTCTAAGTCAGAAAAAATATCAGTGTATAGATTAAATTATTTTCTCAAAAATTCTTCAAAAACGAGGACTCAAATGACAAGTTTTATTTTAAGTTCTTGCTTCAAATGTTTTGTTATAATCTTGCCATTAAAGTGCTGAGCAGTGGGCAAAGGAATCCATTCATCTGAAGTTTCACACGCATCAAGTCTTGAAAATCCCACAGGTGCTTCCCCTCTCTGTAATCTCTGAATTAGGGAAATGTGCAGCCAGTACTTCCAAGAGACTCCGACACTTCAGAATGCCAGAGGAAAACCAAACTTAATCCGGAAAATGACCTCTACTGGGATAAGGAAATGACAGCTCATGGAGCAAGCACCAAGTAGACGCTTGGAAAATGTGCTTGAGCTTGGCTAGGCCTGTTTGAACTGTAGTGCTGTGTATCTCTGCTCATCTTGGGCAATGCCGTTTATGATGTGGGAGCGCACTGACGACTATTGTGTTGTTTAGCTCTTTTCTCCTCTCTGCTCGCAGAGAGAGAGAGAGAGAGAGAGAGAGAGAGAGAGAGAGAGAGAGAGAGAGAGAGAGAGAGAGAAGCTCCTGGATTCTTACACGGTGTGTGAATCCACTTAACACAATTATGATGTCTAATGGATCCTAGCAATGTGAGTGATGAATCGTTTCTTCAGGTGTCTCCTCAAAAGAATGAATTTTGTTCCAGGTACAGAAGTAACAGCACATCCCCTACCTGGGTATCAATTTCTTTCAGTACACAGGAAACAACGACTGAATTCCATCACTTGTGTCTCTTTTTGTACTTGATTTGATGGTATCTCCTGCCATCTACTGATAGGTAAAAAGTGATAAAAACAACAACTTTTCTGAATCCTACTGTCATGGTGCAGAGATGACCGCTTGCCAGCTTTTGTTTGAATGTGGAAACGTAACTGACTACTTTAGGATTTTCCACCCAGAAACGAGCACGGTGTCAGCTTCTGGGGAACAGCTTTACCTGTGCTCACGGCATTGTACACAGGAAGCCCTACCGTCTGGGCAAACAGCATTGTTTTCATTAGCTTTGGAGTCAGGCGGCTTTCTGGGGCAGCTCACCCAAGAACACAAAATCTCCTTTTCCCATATCATACCTGTACAAAAAGCACACCTCTTCCCACCTCCAAGATGTTCTGAGTTTTACAGGGCATTTGAGTCCTTGATAATGTAATTACAAAGAACTGATCATTCAGAACTTTATAGATAATTCAATCAAATTCCCAGAGTGCCACCCTTTGGTGACAGAATCCCTCGCTGCCCTCTGAATAAGGCTCCCCCCCCCCTACATTTTGTCTGTTACACCCGAGGCTTCATGCTCAGTCTGTCCCGAAGTGCAGTGTCTTTTAGAGGCAGTCTGCCACTGCTCCTTATGTTGATAAGCCGTGTTCACCGTGAAAGACTTGTCATCACACGAAAACTCAGTTTGGAAATGGTGCCTAAGCTGTTAACTGTAAATGTCTTCCTCAGCTACCTCTGCAGCTGACCACAACTCCCAACCGGGCAATAGATAGATTCGATTTGTTTTCTAACCTTTGAAGAACAGCCAGCAACAGTGACTCTTTACTTACCTAAGGGTCACATCCCTGGTGGCTTGAAATGTCTAGGATACCACTGAGAGTCAAAAACGGACCAGGAAAAAGTCTCAGAGAAATGTCGCCAAAGGTCCCCAAAATGTAGAACCACGTGTTACCAAGCCTGGTCACTTGCCCATGCACTTGCCTGCAGGCTTCCTTCCGCCCCCTTCAAAGACACAGTTCCTCAATGGAAACAAATTCCGGATCTTACCCAAACTGGCTATATTCAGGCATTGGTTTAGCACTAGCAAACTCCGGAGTAGAGATGCCACTGGGGTTTGGGGAGCAGCCGTGAGAGGTGACCGCGAAGCCTCTGACAGGAAACACAAAAGTGGACATGTGTTCTCTCCACTAAGTCTTTCAGAAGGGCAAAGAACGTGCAACTTGTTTTTGAAAGGTTGCTAGTACAATCTATTGAAGTAATAAATGATCCACTGTGTACATTTTAAATAAGAAAAATTCACTGTGTAGACGTTCTCAATTCCAGATGATTTCACACAGATGGCATACACCAAAAGCAGAATGGAGTCTGACACAGGGGGGCCACCTACCTCGCCAGAGTCCCACTCACCCACCCAGAAATGCCCTACAGTGTAAGGCAAGTGCTGGGACTGAACCCAGGGCCGTGCACTCTCTACCACTCACCCATCTCCCTAATGCTTGGCTTAATAGATTTACAGAGTCTTCTTATGTACCCATGCTCCCCTCAAACTCATAATCCTCCTGTCTCCTCCACCAGCGGACCGTGGCTAAGTAGCACATATCACCATGTCTGGCTCTCCAAATTTCCTTCCCAGAGGCAGAGCAAGTGCTTGAACTCAGAGTTACTGATTTCCCAGCAGACTTTGCCCTTCTCCTCCTTTACTTCACATCCCCTGAACCACGTTTGTTTAAGAGGGTAGAGCACTTGCCCCCCAAGCCTGGCCATGTGAGTGAGATCCTGGAACTCATGTAAAGATGAATGGGCAGAACTGGCATCACAAAGTTGTCCTCTGACCCACCCCCACACCCCCACACCCACCCCACCCCACACACCCCACCCCACCCCACCCCACACACACATACACAGAGAAGGTGAGGGGAAGGAATGTAGTGTGTGCAAAGTAAACTTTTTCCTAAGAGTTCCAATCCGTCTCTGACTTTGGTCAGAATCACAGTGTGTACAGAGATTCTGTGGCCCTCTAGAAGGGGCCCCACCCAGATAGCTGGTTATAGTTAACCAGTTTAACCTGGTTCTCTGGTATCACATCAAGTCCCAGCTTGCCAAATGCCTAGGGATCACAATTCTGAATGTGGCCTTCTTCCCTGGAGGCAAGTCCAAATCCTTGGCAAAAGCCTGTCCCATGTCCTCTTGTCCTGATCCTAGCAGGGGGGCCCGGGGTTCAATCAGGATGCTGGATCAGATAGTCTCTCACATGTCTTCCATTAGTGCTATCCTGGGAATCACAGTGTGTCAGAAAAAGAAGAAGAAGAAGAAAAACAACAACAACAAGGAACAGATTGCAAGAAAAAAATAGGGATCTGCTTCTGCCTCCTGCGGATTTGCCCCTTTCCCGTGGTGCGGTGGGGTGTGAAGAAGCACAGCTTGGGAGGAATGTGGACTGCTCCGTAAAGGTCATGGAAGTTTCCAACAGAAAGTGATGACTCATGTTCCATACATCCTGATATTTCAGAGTGTGCAGGAAAAATGCAATCCGCTCCAACACACCCTGTCTTTCCATGGTTCCTTGCCAGCTCACTTGTGAATTTCACTACAAAGGGCAGTTCAACAGCCAAGGTGAGGGAAGTTGCTGATGTGAACAAAAGTTCAACGGCAGGGCAAGAGGACACAGGTCCCTCTGTGCTTTGTGTTTTCCACGGACAGGTTCACCAACACAGAGATCTGTTCTGATGCAAATACACAGCTCAGTGTCTGGGCATCTTTCAGCACAGTTTTAGAGGCTGCCCTTCCTCCGGGTTCTGTACACACACATTGGCATGCACACACAAACACCAGCTTTGAAATTGTGTGGTATTGTCTCAGAACTTGAAACACATCCAGCTTTTGACCTTAACTTCCCAACACTTCAGGAAGCAGGAATTCTCACACCCTCAGGCCTCTTAGTAAAACAAGGCCCCTGGGAAAGTCTGGCCAAAAGATGCTTGGCTGTACTTGCTGCATACATACCCTTCTCTCTCCTCACTCAAGACATACAAGATCACCCTGTCTAGATCTTGATACAAACTCATTGAACAACCAAGCAATACAGTTCTGCAACAGATAGATGTATGACACACGCGATCAACTTGCCATCAGCATGCGAGTTTAGGAAAAGGGGACTAAACGGCATTTGCTTCCCAGGGGTGCAGAGAAACAATCAGCCCCACCCTTCCTCCTTGCTTGTATCATAACATTCAACACTCAGATTCCAAGACTGAGGGGATTGGCCAAGCCTTATTCTGTTCTCGTTCCGTTATGCCTGGCAGAGACAAGAATCCTTGACAAGAGGACATGCAGGAGAGGGGTGTGGTCCCCAAGGGGAAGCGGGATACTGTTATCAGAGGAAACAGCAATGCATTCTGGGCAGGAAAATTGGGAGATTAGCTTTAAAGCAAGCAAGCAAGCAAGCAAGCCGCGTAATGTCCAAGCTCAGCTAGACCTTCAACGGTTGCTCAAGGTTACAGAGAGGAGCAGAACACTTAGCTGCTGTTACGAGCTTCCCTACATATAAGATTATGGCCCTAAAACCAGGAAGGCCCACACTGTTAGGAGCCCAGGATAGCTTACTGATCTTAATATAAAATGAGAGAGTCCCAAAGCCTTTGTCAATTCTCTGTCAAAATGAAATTAGAATAAGAAATTCTTTTTTTTTTTTTATTTATTTATTTTTTTTTTTGATTTTTCAAGACAGGGTTTTTTTTGTTTGTTTGTTTTTTGTTTTTGTTTTTGTTTTTTTATGTAACCCTGGCTGTCCTGCAACTTCATCTGTAGTTGAGGCTGGCCTCCAACTCAGAGATCTGCCTCTGCCTCTCGGGTCCTGGAATTAAAGGGGTGTGCCACTATGCGTGGCTGAGCAAGAAATTTTTAAATTTAGAAAATTATAGAGGCTGCGGGTGTAGCTCAGTAGTAGAACACTTACCTACCAGGCATCTGGCCTCAGTTGATTCCCGGGCTGAACATGGAGGTTGAGGGGAGAGGACACGCATGCTCTGTGCGTAAGTTCCCTCAGTCTACAAGAGCTTGCTGTTTTATTCTTACATGCAGACATTTCACCATGGCACAGCTGCGTTCAACAAAACAATGTTCCATGTATAAAATAAAAGTCTGTTTGCCTTTAAATCCCACATATTGACTCTAGGTCTGCTGACAGAAACTACGTGAAAAAAAAACAAAAAAGAATTACATTCTTACTTGGCAACTTGTCAAGCATTTGAATTATAGCTACAACCTTCTTCCAAAACACAACAACAGTAATAATAATTGACCTTTCTAGGCTGAACACCTCCAGGTTCTTTCAATGGTTCCTTAGGAAATTTTGCCGATGCATCCCCATCCCTTTGGCCAGTCTACTGTGGAAGTACTAGTTAAATAGAGAATAACTATATTTCCTAACTACCCTCTTCCAGAACAGACTTCCAGAGGCTGAGTTCCACTTTGTCAATATCCCTTTAAGAAATATGATGCCCAAAATGAAATGCAGCACTCCAGAGCCAGAAATCAAATGCATGGCGTTCAGCACGCTTCACAGAGAGGCTGCCATATGTCACTAAGTGTTTCGGGATCTGCCGTCATTGAAGAGGAAGCACAAGACTGCAGGGGAGTCAAGACAGAGTCCTGGGTAGTGTTCCAGTATCATTCAGTGTGAAGCCCTAAATAAGGAAAACAACAGATGCAGTGCGCTGCTCTTCATACAAAACTCTTCAGCATGGGAATGCCTTATCATAGTCACAACCTACTGTTGCCTCGCAGCCCGCAGCCCCCGGGGGAACTTCCCTGGGGACGTGTTAGAAGAGGAAACTGCCTTGAAAGAAATTTCTCAGGCACATTAGAGCTGACAGAAATCAGTTCTGATGTCAGGACTCGGTATGTCGGAACAGTAAGGAGGAACAGGGACCAGGCGTGTTCGGCGAGCTACCGCAGCCCATGCTGAAAGCCACCTCCAAAGGCTCCTGTCCTGAGGGTTTCGCCAACCTCTAATCTGGGCATGAGGTGGAAGAAGAAACGAGAGCTTGTCATCCAGGCAGGTTTGGGTAACGGGATATCAAATACACATTTGGCAGATTCAGTGCATTCCCCCATGGCTACTAGAAAACCCGACGCAGGAGTCTCCTCTGATTTGCTGTGGATTGTAAGCTGTCTGCCTCCGTGTGATTCTACAACAGCTTCAGCTAATTCAGAGATTTAAAAGCCCAGCCCAGGGAGCAGCTCATGCATTTATAAAGCATCTGAGAGATTATGGGTACTGAAGCCAGGGAATATTTCACATTCTCCCAACCTACAGCTGGCAGTCTTGTATTCCTAAGACACACATAGCCACACACGCAGGACATGGAGAGGCACGGATTGTGTGTGTGTGTGTGTGTGTGTGTGTGTGTGTGTGTGTGTGTGTGTTGAGAGTCATTTCAAATCTAAGCCTCATTATTTACTTTCCAAATCTCCTAAGCAATGACAATCAATTCTCCCTAGTTTGTCTAAAGACGATGCCCAAACTCCTTACTCTTACTACTGAATATGGTGATAAACTGCTTGCTGCGGCTCCTGGAAACGGGACCATGCAGTCTGCTTCCTCCAAGTATTTGTCTTCCTTTATTTCCTTAGCTGTTTTTGAGCCTCGTCTTAAGAAAAATAAACGAACATGTGGCATGGTGACTCTGGCAGGCACTGTGTACACATCATGCAGGCAGACCGGCGTTTTGATGATGGTATGGCTGCATGGGTGACACAGCCCAGCTCCAGATGAAAGGTGTGTCGCATCTGGATTCTGTAGAAGCATAGGAGGTTTCTCCCAGGCGTGTTTTAAGAGAGGTCTAGCAAAACTCCTCTTGTCTGACAAGCCAGCCTGCAGAACAACTTTCCGTCTCTTGGGAGGCAATCTACTCCCTGTAGGATGTGAACAGCTGATCCCACAGGCGGAGGACTAAGCTACCTGTGGCTTACTGGTAAGTACAGGAACGTGCCTGCATTTTAGGATACATGCTCAATGAAGCGTGTAGGTCATGAGGGCAAGGATTTTTTTTTTTCTAATTTTTTGCCTGTCATGTTTATTGAGTTATCCCAAGTGCATTAAACAGTGCCTAATATATACTTGTGGAATAAACAATGCGGTTAAGAATCACTACTCCTCCTGAATTCAGATCTGTGGCTGCCTTATTCCGAGACACCCGCTGACACCATTCTGCGTTGAAATGGTGGAGCATAAACAACAGCAGGCTGACAGATAACAGTACTCAGAATAATGGAGGGATGGCTCTCGAGCAAGGAGCCTCAGCGGAAGATAATATTTAGATTCATGTAGATATAAAACTTTGTGTTAGCATTTTACCACCCAAGAAATCCTTTTCATGTCTTTTCCCATTATGCCAAAGGAGTTCACACAGAGCAGACTGGCTGTGCTCCTCCTCATCAGGGGCACCATGCATCTTTGTATCCCCTGGGAATTTAACACCTTACTAACCTTAGTTCAGGCTGAGGCGTAAATTCCAGTGTGGCACGCCTTTGATCTGTGCCACCAGCAGGAGTCTGCAAAGAGTTCAAAGAACAGGACAAATGAGTTGAGTCCTGCTGCCCATGCAAATCTCCCGCCTTGAAGGATGGGAAGCTGCAATGCCGAGGCCCCAGCAGAACCAGGGGTAGGGAACTAAAGCCGCAGGCAATACTCCTGCAGATCACAGGCTGCAGTGAGGGAAAGAGCAGAGCCCAGAGGAGGCCACCAGCCTCTCCGCTGCTACCACCCAGAATTCCAGGTATGGGCTGGGTCGTCCAACAATGGAGGTACCACCAGTTCCAACCTAGTGTTGAAGGCCTGGAGGACTCTTTGGAAGCCATTGACCCTTGGTCTGCACTGAAGCCTGAAGAAGCTGGATTCAGATATCAGTGAAGGAAGGCATCAGGGTAGATGAGCTGGCCAGGAAGGGAAGCAGGGAAAAGCAAAGCTTCCTTCTTCCATCTTTTATCTGGGCTGCGATGGGAAGGAAGGGGCTGCCCACATCTAGGGGAGGTCTTTACATTTCAAATAACTTACCGCAGAAAATCCCTCACAGATGTGCCCAGCAGCTTGGCCCTCCGTTGATTCCATGTACACCCCAGCTGACAGCCAATCTATAACATCACAGTAAAGTAAGACACAAATAATAACCGTCAGGTGGTCAAACTGCTGAATAAGCATTGTGTTCTTCTATCTAAAAGGAATATCCCAAGCTTTACCTTATTATTTACTCATACATAAAAACTACCCGGTAAGTAATTCGGGGATGTAGCAAGTGAAGTGCAGAGTCTTCACATGCAAAGATCCGATCAGAGTACTACATTGTTTTATTTGATGGTTTCACAATAAGTCTATAATTACACAATATTTGAAAACTAGAGAAATGAGAAAATACTTGTTAAGGACTTGGACATTTTACACAGGCTCACAGATCAAAGACTTACATTTTTTTATCTTTTTTTTACTACATTAATGGTAAGGAATAGCATGCTGGGGTAATGTCCCACCCATTGTTAGGCCACTGAATCCCAGTGAATCAGTCAAAAGAAATGTGGTGAGGCGATGAGGGGAAAGTTCAGGTGCATCTCAGATAACTTCATCTTTTTTAAATTGTTTAAAAAAAAAAATCAGCTCTGAGGCACCAAGTTCTTCCAGAGCAAGATAGCAGAGAGATTCTCACACATGCGGAGCTGTGAAAGAGTGGAACAGATCCAGCTTCGTTCACCCCGTGAGCCTTTCCAAGGGGCAGACTGGAGCCCTGGGACTGACTCCGCAGACCTTTCCCAGGAAAAACCAATGTCCACAACATAATCTGCAGATGGGATCTTGGGAATCACTCCCAGCGGAGACCGCACTGAGCTGTCGTCTTCGTTTCTGAGTCAATCTCTTGTCCCCGATGACGACGTAGGAAGCCAAGTCTTCCGATTAGAAATCTCCACGAGTATCAGCACTCCGGCTCTGCTAGCTGTAGCTTTTTGTTTCCTAGACCTTAACCCTATTGGGTTGCAGATAAAAATGAGAAAGGAGATTAAACGCAAGTTGTAAATGCCTGCTGCTTAGGCCACATTTATTTTCAAATAGCCGTGGAGTAAGCGCTGGGGATGAAGAGGATAGCTTCGGGCCAACACTCTCTACAGGGAAGGAGCACCTCCAGAGGAATGCCCAGGCTGCTTCCACGAAGCCATGAGAAGGGGAACGTATAGGGCTCAGGGTGTGTCACTGTGTCTAAGCTTCCAGCTCACTGTTGGTTTTTGTTTTGTTTTTGTAGGAAAACAAGTTTTCTAATGTCTCTGGCCTGCTCCCTTATCTGTAAAATGATTATGATAGTGCAAACCATGATTAAAAGGTTGCAAAAATAACTGGCTTGGAGAACATATTAGCTAATCTAGTTTAACTTTCTTGACACTGCCATCACCTAATATACGAAAATTACTATCTCTATTTCACAACTGAGAAGACCGTGGCTCAGAAAGGATCCAGGGCTTTCCTTAGCAGGGTGGCAGGAGAGAGGGACTTCTTGTGGAATTACTGATCATTAAGCTTGAGAGTCATTATTTGAATAGGTCAAGATTCCATGTCTTTTTTTTTTTTCTATTTTAAAGAGCTTGTAAAATTTTTTTAGCTCTGAGACCCATAGAAATTGGATGTGCCTGGTGCTACCAATGTGTAGGGCTGCAGTCCAAATGCATGGGACCCTAAATCCAAAGCCTGAAGCCTCCTGAGAGCCTCTGAGAACTCCCGATGTTCTCCTACCTTTAAGGCTATCTGTGACACGCTGAAACATGTCCCCTCAAAACCCGTACCCCTCACTCAATGTGGCTGATTTTGGAGATTGAACCTCTAAGAGATAATTCCTATAAAATGAGGTGCTAATCATTTACCTTAAGATGGGGCTCTAACCTGATAGAATCGACACCCCTGTAGAAAAGAGAACAGAGCATCTTCATGTGTGTCCACCTAGGAAGGGTCATGCAGACAGAGAAGAGAGCTACTGCTGTCAGCAAAGGCCCCCTCATGAGAAACAAGCAAACAAACCCAGAGTCTGCTGCCGCCTTACTGTGGCTCTCAGCCTCCAGGATTATTACAAAGGGCATCTCCGTTGTTTAATCCACCCAGTCTGTGATGTTTTGTTACAGCCACTGGAACATGCACTGTCTTATATCTCAAATAACAGGACTGCTGGCGTGTTCTGTGGAGGATCATTCCACAAATAGAACTGTAGGTCTGGTCAGCGCATAGCTGACATTATTTCATTTTTCCTAGAAATCAAAATGTCTTCTTCCTTCCTGCCCTTGGGGCTGCAATATTAACTGTTTCACAGCAGAAAACCTTTCCAATACTAACTTCATTTATTCCTGATTTATTTAAGGATGAGATGGACTTCTGTATGCACACCACTGTAGCTACCTCGGGCTTAACACTTTCATCTACACGGACAGTGGAACAGAATAACTAACCGAGATTACGTTGCAAAAGGTTTGCCTAAATAACCCAACAAATATTCCCCAGTTCCCGTTTACATCATCTAGTACTCAGAAATCCCTCAGTGAGGACAATGAAATGAGTGGACCATCCAACCAACTGGACTGTTTGAATTCAGTGTAGGATGATCAACGTACATCTGAACACATCATTGTGTAACATCATAATAATTTTTATTTCTCACTGATTCCTCAATTCTTGTTTTACTAACATTTATCCATTAAGTGCCAGGTGGTCTTGGAGATATTAACAATCTGCAGACAAATGGAAAGCAGGCTCCAGGGCGCTCACATTTGTACTCATTCCCTGGAGTGGAGACATTTGTGACTGCCGTAGCTTGTGGCTCTGACTCCTATGATTCTGTTCATTATGAATCAATACTGAAAAGATTTGCCAGGATAATCAACACCTCATTCAGTTAATTTGAAGTTCATCAGAAGATTATCTTGGGTGAGCTTGGCCTAACTAGATGGATGTTTAACCAAAGATTTAAAGAGATCAAAGGTTCTTCCAATTGAGAAGAAACAAACAGCTGTATTATGGGCGTGTATAAAACTGTGGGGAGTCTCCCGGAGCTAAGAGCTTCCACCCCAGCTGACCACCAGCACTAAACCTCAGTACCACACCCATAAAAGACTGTAAAGGCCATTAGAAGAGGCGCCGTATCACAGATTAGACGGGAGTCTGGCCCACACCTTGATTTCTGCCTGGTGAAATTTTGAACGCCCCGTGAAATGATCTGAAAGAGTGTTTTAAAGGTTTGTAACTACGTGCTGGGGAAGGGTGTGGTGAGGGAATGTGAGTGCGTGCGGGTGCCTGTGGAGGTTACAGGTGTCAGGTCCCAGAGCAGCTGGAGTTACAAACAATTGTAGGCCACCTGACAGGGGTACTGGGAACTAACCTCAGACCCTCTGCAACAACAATCCTGTGCCCTTAACTGCTGAGCCATCTGTCCAGCCTGGAAGTGTGTGTTGTTCTGAACTTCTGAGTTTGTGGTAATATGTTACACTTTATAAAACATAATAATAATACAGAGTGAATGGCATCAACAAGGTACCTGCCTTTGTAGGGCTTTGACTTCAGTGAAGGACATGAGCAACAACTTGCTTGTAAACTTGCAGCAGTATTCCAACTAACGACATGTGCAACAGAAAAGTTGCCCCCAGCTGGTGGAGCATAGAGAGAGTGGATGGGGAGAATGGCCAAGGAGGACTATACTGAAACACAAAAGCCAGCCACAGGAGATAAGCGGAAAGAACATTCCAGGCATAAGGAAATGGCAAGAGAAAAGGCCTTCCATGTTGGTGGCCATATCATCAAAGAATTAACTCCAAGAGCTACGTGGAGACACTGCCCCGCAAGCTCCTTCATTTAATGAAGGTTTAATTTAATATAAACGTATAACTGCCTAAAAAATATGCTTCAGTAGAGTGGGTACTATTGGACATTAATCAGTTTAAGTGCCATTAGCAAAAGTTCTAATTATAGCAGCCTTTTCAATTCGGCTTTTCTTCAACCTCTGCCAGGCAGAAATGTTCCTTATAGAACACGGAGGTACTTAGCACAATGAAACTCCAAAGAACACTTAATGAATTGGGAATGTTTCCACTGGATTCAAAGTTTGGTGTTCATTTGATTCTTCTGGGGTGGAATGTTACTCTCTGTGAGGAAGACACAACAATAAAGAACAATTAAACTGTGCTCTGCCCTGACCTCTGAGGGTGTGTTAGGGTCTACCTCATTAGACCCGTAACAGGACTGAAGCAAGAATAAACATAACACACAGTGAGTAGCTTTGGCAGGTTTGGGCTAGTTTCCAATACTTACCAAGCTCCATGCAAAGTACCCTGTGTGGTGTCCCTAAAATCCATGAGACAACAGGATAGTGTTACTATCACATTTTTAATATAGAAATTTGTGCTTTAAAAGATTGACATATTCTCAAAAATGCACCAATTGTAAGGATGAAAGCCAGGACATAAGTCCAAGTGAACGGCTCTGAGCCCCAGGCTGTCAACAAGTAGTTACAGCACAATACTATAACAACCAAAATGAATTGTGCAGCCGCCATGTGCCAGGTATTGGGAAAGTGACGTGATGAACCAATTTTACCCAGAGATAATCCTGTGTGGCACCTGCTATTCACTTCACTGTTCACTTTTAGCAGATTCTTGGAGAGGCCAAGAAACTTGTCTGAGGTCACTTAACCTCTCTGAGGTTCGGTCCCTGTGTCCTAAAATGGGACACCGGTACGTGGATCTGACCCTGGCCAGTCTGGCAGCACAGCCCACACTGTGAAGCCATCACACAGTGCTGCTGTGCCCTTTGATCCAAAAGCAAATCGTAATGGCTGCCAACATACCTGACACATTTCTGTTCCTTTTTACTGTGGCGAGTTTGTATAGCCAAACTAATTACATCTGGACATTTTTAACTCATCCTTTGTGGTGGTATTGTATTCCTCAAAATATTGCGCACCCTAATAAACTTATCTGGGGTCAGAGAACAGAACAGCCACTAGATACAGAGGCCAGAAAATGATGGCACACATGCCTTTAATCCTAGCATTCCAGAGGCAGAGATCTACCTGGATCTCTGTGTGTTCAAGGATACAGCCAAGCATGGTGACTCACATCTTTAATCCCAGAAAGCGAGCCTTTAATCCCAGAGAGTGATGGCAGAAAGCAGAAAGGTATATAAGGCGTGAGGACCAGGAACTAGGTAAGTTAAGGTTCAGGCTTTCGAGAAGCAGTTCAGCTGAGATTCATTCTGGATGAGAACTCAGAGGCTTCCAGTCTGAGGAAACAGGATCAGCTGAGGAACTGGCAAGGTGAGGTAGCTGTGGCTTGTTCTGCTTCTCTGATCTTCCAGGGTTCACCCCAATACCTGGCTTCAGGTTTGTTCTTATTAATAAGACCATTTAAGATTCGGGCTACACATCCTTAATCATAAATTCTTTAATTAGTCTGAGCTGCCTTTCTTCCTTCCGATGGACTCTAACTCTCTCCGGGCCTGGTTGGTGTTAGGGGTGGGGGTTGGGTTAAGGTGAACCTTCCTACTTGTCTCACAGTTTCAACTCTGACTTGTAATTCAAATGTCATGCTTCACAATTGAAGTTAATAGAATCAATTAAAGCCAGTGTGGCTCACTCGCCTGCAAAATAACCTATTGAAAGCAGTATTTTGTAAATGTGAGTCTAATGAGACCAAGGGAGGTCCTCCTATTGCAAAAAAAAAAAAAAAAGAGTTTCAGCGTCTAATGGAGTCCTGTGTTTCTCAGCCTCAGCAAGGTGGAGGGGCTAAACCCAAAGGGCACGATTAGGCTACATAAAGAAGCTTCCTCGCTGAATCAGTTATATCATAACTATGCACAGCACACTCTGCAAACCGAGGGGATGTGCTCGGGAATGTGAAAAGAGAGATCCCCAAAGGAAACACCTGTCAGTGTTTAGTCAGCTCTGTCCGGAAGGAGAGGCCTGGGGTCTTCCTCAAGGCTTTCCAAGTTGAGTGTTGTGATCCGTTAGCAGGTCATGAAATCTAACTTTTAGATTTTGGCTAGGTTTTCAACAGAACAGAACTAACTGTCTGTTATATGAGGCAAGGTTTAATATTATTTCATATAATTTATTTCTGCCTTAAACTTGTAAACATATATTTATGTTTCTGTTAGTTAGTAAGCATGTAGTTTTTGAAATGTTTCCCTTTGTGGATCTATTTTAAAGCCATTGATATACTGGTCTCAAGTTTCCTAACTCACAGACTTTCATATTTTGTACTATCATAAATTGCCCTCAAAATGGGAAAACTTAGGAACAGTATTTTTACTCTGCCAAACTTAAAAATATATAAAGAAAGTAGGATTCTTATTCCCCAAAGTCAAAACTTTTAACATAAAAATAACAATGAACTGGTGTGGTTACACATGCGTGTAATTCCAACACTTAGGAAGTAGAGACAGGACAGTCAAAAGTTCAAAGCCATCCTGGGATGTCAGAGACTCTGTCTTAAGAACTAAAGAAATAATAAATGAATTTTTTAAAAAGAGCAATGCTATGATCACAAAATAAAGTATGTTCTTTTCAGTTAGGCATTTTTAGTTTCACGGTGCATTCATTGCTTTTCTGTTGGGCGTTTTCACTACCCATTCATGAAGCCCCCTTAGCTAGGCATTGGTGAGCAAACACAAACATGCCCAACATATGAATGAGCACTATTTAGATGTAACCAACCGTCTTATTAAATAAGAAACACAGAACCAATGCAAAGAAGAAAGCCAAGAGGTCAGAGCTCAGAGCTAAGAGCCTTACCCTTCCTCCTGCGGTGGTCCTACCTCTCCAAACCAGAGCTATTTCCTGTGTTAAAGTCTTTATATAGAGTTTCTGTTCTGCCTTCTCATTGGTTGTAAACCGAAACACATGACTGCGCCTTGTTATGGCCTGTCTGTATAGACCTCCAGGTTTTCTATGGTTGGTATTGAGATTAAAGGCGTGTGTCTCCAATGCTGGCTGTATCCTTGAACACACAGAGATCTACCTAGCTCTGCCTACCAAGTGCTGGGATTACAAAGCGTACGCCACCACTGCCCTGCTTTCCTATGGCTTGCTAATAGCTCCGACCCCCGGGACAACTTTATTTATTAACATACAAATAACATTTTAATACAAATAAAATATTACCATAGCACCACGTTCAGTCAGTGAAAGAAACACAGCTTTGGAGATCTGTGTGTTGCTGTTCCAGCCCCTGCTTAGCTCCTGAGGGGACACAGCCTCTACCACAATAAGCGAGAACAGAGGGGACAGCCCCCGGGTTTGGTGTGTCACACAGCACCATCCCTCTGTGGATGGACATGGAAACACGCGGGCTGGTAGGTGGTTCCCCAGTGATCCAAACAGTGTGGGTCAGCTTTCCCGGAATTTCATCACCTCAGCCTGGGTGACTAAGATTATATTTCCGGAAATTCTGGAGCTAAGCAGGGGCTGGAACAGCAACACACAGATCTCCAAAGCTGTGTCTCTTTCACTGACTGAACGTGGTGCTATGGTAACATTTTATTTGTATTAAAATGTTATTTGTATGTTAATAAATTGAAGAACTGGATATCGTAGGTGCTGGTACCCTGAGGAAACTTGACGAACAGTTCCTGACAATCCCTGGTATTCTTGTGCCACACAACCATCTCCCAAAGCTGACCCCAGAACGGCAAGCCCAGCTTCCCCAAGTTTTCTAAAGCTCCTCACCAAAAACATCCAGTAGCTCCTGGCCTCTGGCTGCTTCTGCAGTTAAACTAGTTATACCACACGCACACACACACACACACACACACACACACACGCACGCACGCACGCACGCACACGCACACGCACACACGCACGCACGCGCGCGCGCACACCGCACCGCACCACACCACACCACACCAGGCCCAGGGTGCGCCTTTTCTACTTTGCCCTCTCTCTTCCTTGACTCTGACCTCTTTCTGCCCTGCCTGTGCAGTTCCAGCAGCCGCCACCAGGGGCTCTCTTGGCTTCCTTGCTTCACTTCCCTCTTCCAGTTGTTATCAGGGTCCCTCTGACTATGAAAGCCACCCAGAAGCTCATCAGTCACACCTCTCACCAAACCATGGCAGAGGACAGCCTGAAGCAGCCAGCTGGCCTCCTCCTTGACAACTCTTTTAACCACAACCTTCAAGGGAACATAGCTCAGATCTGACTGTACTGAAGTGTGGGAGTCGGTGGAGGAGACCAGATCTGACCTGCTCCCACCTTTTGAAGGGTTCTTAGGTGGAGGAAAGAGGGACAAGAAAATATCAGATAGAAAGAGAGACCTAGACGACAAGAAGAAACACAGGACAGCTTCGGGAGGGCCTGGGTCAATACCCAACAGCCTCATCCTTTATTGAAGAGGGCTTTTTTTAGTATGCCAAGGGGAGAGGCAAAAGACCTCCCTCTTACAAGATCAAAGCACACTGTACAGCCGAGTGTAGACTCTTCCAAACTATGCCTGTGGCCAAATCATCCATTATGTATCCCTGCTAGGTAAAGCAAGCAGGATTCTCTGACCCTGAGTAATTTCTCACTAGGAAGCCTCTGTGGGTCTCCACACTGAAGGGGCATTATGTCTCATAGTCTAGTACCAGAGTGTGAGCTGTCCCTCGGTCCACACTAATTTGTAGACCTTGGAAACTGGAGCCAGGGTGACCTTGTTTACTTCTGAACTACTTATAGAAAAAGGGATCACTAAACAGGTTAATAATTGGTCAAAATTTAAGAAACTTCATTAGTCGTTTCATTTTAAACATGAACACATAATGTATATGCTATATAATCAAAAAACAGTCCCAACAAACCAGAACTCATCAATTCATTAAAAAGAAGATTTTTATAACACTTAAACCAAGAAATGCTTCTCTAGCAATTATTTCAACTTACCACACACCCTTGGAAATAATATAATTGCATTTCTCTTAAAATAAAGACCTCATAATTAACATAATATTTTCTCTAAGTTAAATCAGGATTCCTTCCATTTAAGTTAAATTAGTTCTATCTTATGTCAGGGATATTTACACTAGTTTATTTTGACTAGCTTTATTACCCTCTCTCTGCCCTGATTCTTTTAAAGGTCAATCCCTGAACTGGAAAAACTCCATCTTCCCATGTTTTTATTTCTCTTCCACCCTGCAGAGGAATGACATTATCCATGCGGGATGGACATGCCTAATCACCACGCAGACTGAGGTTGTGAAGTCTCGGCTACAATGAGCTATACCATTAGGCAGAGTCTAAAATGTGGTCCAAGTACATTTTGGCTTGAAAATCTCCTAAGACACAGGTGGACATCTTTCACGATGCTCCAGGGCTCAGCAGCTCATCCTTTCTCTGTCTCTGATGCTCCTAGGACTTGGGCTTGCTGCTCTTTTGTTCTGCTTTGCTTTGCTTTTGAAATCTTTTCTATTGCAGCACTCCATCCTGTCCATCTGCCCCACTGGACTTACCGCTTCATGGAGAGCTCCTTCTCATCGTTAATGTACCTCTGTGTTCTTCTCAATTTCACGCTCGTGTTCTATCGAAGGGTCCTAAACATAGGAAACAGGAATGTTTGTGGGATTGAAGTAAATCACACAATTAAATTCTTCTTGTCACAAATGAGGAATCCCAGTCTGCTCATGGCCAGTACTTAAAGCCACGCAGATAGAGTCAGAGCTGGCAAATCAAGGTCCCGCAGCTGCTTCGATTTCTCAGCCCCCTGGAACATGACACTGTGTCAAACCACCCGGGCGGGGAGAAGTGGTCAGACTCCGCGATCAAAGAACACTTTGTGGTTTGTTTGTCCAAGTTGTTTTTAAAGAATTTGAGACAATACTAACATAATTACTATGTAAAAATGTGTTATGGTAGTCATTAAATTATAATAGAAAAGGCCTTAAAAATACAGTGCACTCCTTTCACAAACAATGAGAGGAAGACCTAAAGTCTCTAAGCTCCTTTTGCATGTTGATACATCTCCTCCTCGTGTCTGTCACCAGCCAGGTCTGGTGTGGCGGTAGTGGCTGTGCCCCAGCTCACAATTATTTTAGCAAGAGGAGCTCGAAGTGCGCTGTAATATGGTAGTCACACTCCTGAGAGCGGTCCGCCAGCCCCTCCCCCACCTTCGCCTGTGTGTCACCTGAGTGTCTGGCTTGTTCAGTATTGCGGCATTTTGTGTTTTGTTTCATTTTGTTGTTTCCTTTCTGTCTAATGGAAGAATGCCACAGCCGCCACTAAGACAACAGGCCTCTGAAGCCAATGAAAGTGAGTGGACGGGGAGAGGAATTTGGCATCACACATTTTTGGCATTCAGAGATAATTTAAGATGGTTCAAGTACCTCTGAGTGTAATGCACCAGGCAAATGCCCTCGCCACGCCCAGTGTTTGCCTACAAAGGTATTCTATTGCTGAAACGTACTGCATTGCCAAAATGCTTTTGATAAAGAGCATTTGTAGCCGTGGGTTCTCTAAAGACATAGCTTTACTTCAACCAGAGGCCCTAAGTTTCAACGTGAAAATGTAGAAATCGTGAGAGGGTGATTTATATGTAATTTATAGAAATCCATTACGGGGGTGTTCATTAACTCAAAAACAGAGCGGAATGAGAGGAAATGGTTTTATATCGCTATGATAAGGATTTGAATTATCTATGAAGAGGAGCTTCCTGACAAGTGCCAGGGTTGGATACCAAAGTGGCTTTGGAATTTCCTCCTCTAGTTTTCAAGTTCATACAACTTCCTTTCAGGACAGTGTAAGAAGTCCATGTTGTTAATCTGGGGTTTTGCTTGTTTCCTTCTTGGTTTGAAATAGAATACAATATTTCTTGACCATTCATCATACTTCACAAAACATATTTGCGAAACAGTAATTTCAAAACAAGGCTTACTAAACTCTGACCATGTGGCTCCATGAATCTTGAAGTTTCCTTCACAGGGGAGCTTTGGGTGCTTTAAAACTGCAGCAGGCAGGGCACCACAGAAGAGAGAGAGGGTAAATGAGAGGGAAGGAGGAAACACTCATCTCACCAGGCCTCCCAGAACACCCCACTTCCGCAAGCGTCAGCTCTGTCCTGAAAACACTGGGATATCTGCCTACTTCCTGCTTGTATTGTTTTTTTCCAAGGTCTTAAAATATTTTGGGACAGCGTCCATTCAAAAAACGGTATTATATGGAAAGCTTTTGTTACCAAGATATCCCTTTAATTTAAAGCTCTTTGCCACAGTTCCTGTTTGCTCCAAGGGTCTGCCATAAGGAAAGTAAAAGCTACAGGTGATTGCCATGCTAACGGTTTCCTGGAGCTGAAAGGCATACTTCAATACCTCATTAGGCATTGCCTAGTATTGTCTTCTAATTGCTTCTTGTACGTAAACCCTGCTTTTCCCAGCCAAAGACTCAGAAGTTCTTCAAGATGATTGTCTTGATTTATGTTTCTTTCATGTTGTCTAAGAGTGTGCTGAGCACATAACAGCTCATTTAAAGTAGATTAATTTATCTGTAAGTTAGCTGGTCACACTCATATATTTCCCTGAGGCCTGCCTCATATGTGTGAATGAGCACAGTGGAAAGCAACGGCTGAAGAAATATTAGCTCTGAATGTGCAACAAGACATCACATGTTTTCAAAATATGAAGTCACCTCTTCAAAGCCAAGAGAATGATCTGGACAATTGCATTAGTATGACTCTATCATTTTCATGTTTAACGCAGATGCTGCTTTCCAGGCCCTGGCCCAAACACTTCACAAACATTGACTCATTCTTCATAACTACTATAAGGACCAATACTGTCCTCATTTTGTAATGAGAAACTGGGATCGCAAGAAGAAGACTCCTTGTCCAGGGTTAAACATATAACCCTGCCAGAATGTGACCTGGGAAGTCTGGCTTGCGAGTTCATGACCTTAGTTAGTCTGTTTCCTGAGAGGAAAGGATGGAGTAAGAGAAAGGGAAGTATTGCCGTCTGCAGTCTGCAACAGTTTTCTTTTCTGGGCCCAAGGTCAACTCTTGCCATCTGTTGAGAAAAATATGGGCAAAGGAAGGTAGTGACCAGTGGCTTTGGGGCGGAGGCTGGGGGTGGAGGGTGGGCAAAATTCTCAGGGTTGGCTGAATGAGCCAACAACAAACAGGTTATATAGGACAAGGCATCCAGATTCATTAATAGGCAAAGGGGAAATCGCAGGAGCAGGCTTTTCAGCTTGCTGGACAAGGTTCAGAAATGGAGAACAGGAAGAATGGAGACAAATGTTAGGGAAGTAATCAATGATTTATAGGGAAGCCTTGTGGAATTGGGAAACATACAATATCCTGACCCAAAATCCACCTGGCATCAAAACAGGTTGGAGAAAGGTGTATGAGAAAGTCTGTCAGGGTATGCCAACAGACCTCAGTCTTCTTCCCATTCAATATTGATCATTGCCAGTTGAAGAAATATCAAGGAGACAGAAGAGAATTGTGCTCTGTAGATAGATCCTATCAGCTTCGTGAAAGAAATTTGCAAAATAAAAACAAACAAACCAAAACCACCATAAAATATTCCTTCCTGGTGGAAGACAATGTCAGAAAGACCTGAATTCTGAGGTCAACACTAAGCCTTCTCAGCTTGTCAAAGCACTGAGTCTAGGGGCGTTCTTCTCGGAGCCCCAGCAGGATCATACATCTAACTCTTTGAAGGGCAATTTTGGGAAGTACTTCCCACATCCCTTAAATAGAAATTCACAGCCAGGCACTGGTGGTGCACATCTTTAATCCCAGCACTTGGGAGGCAGAGGCAGGGGATTTCTGTGAGTTTGAGGTCAGTCTGGTCTACAGAGTTCTAGAAGAGTGGATTACACACAGAAACCCTGTCTCAATAAACTAAAAAGAAGAAGGAGGGAAGGAAGGAAGGAAGGAAGGAAGGGAGGGAGGGAGGGAGGGAGGGAGGGAGGGAGGGAGGGAGGAAGGAAGGAAGGAAGGAAGGAAGGAAGGAAGGAAGGAAGGAAGGAAGGAAGGAGAGAAAGAAATTTACAGAACTAAAAAGGGAGTAAAATGTGTATAGTTGTTAGGTGGATATACAAACATTGTTCCAGATGCCCTTCTTCTCATCTGGAGACCTGCAGGAGCTCACCCCCACCCCTCTGCGGAGGACTGGAGGACTTCCTTGGCTGCCATAGCTAACAGCACCCTAGGGGATTTATCCTGGTTCATTGTTCTTGCAGCACAATCCCACTCTTGAGAATGTGTGCTTCACAGAAACAAGGACTTTGTCTCTTGATTACGGGTATATTCCCAGTACCTAATCTCACTCAATACTAACTGTTGAGCACATGCATTAATAAATTATTGATGAACAATGTTCTAGCCTCAGCTAGCACCAGAATTCTTAAGAAAAGAAGAAACTGTCTTTTCTGATTAAAAGCAACAACAGCACATCTTTGGTGAATAGACAATAAACCCATTATCCAGCATTTAAGTGAAGTTTCTCTTCATAAACTGGGGAATAGATGGAAGTAAGGAGAAAATATGATGGGGGGGAACTATCATAACATCAGAAATCTCCCTGACGGACCTTGAAAGTTCACTCTACTTATGAACACTACGTGTGTGGATTGCCTGACTTCAGAAAGGAGTTTGTGTTTACAACTGAACAGGCACAATATGGAACGTGGGAAAATGTGCACACACAAGAGCCAGAGAAGGAATTATGCATGAAAACCCCAGGATGGAGCTCAGCAGGTAACAGTGCTTGCTACCCAAGCCTGGCAATTTGAGTTCAATCCCCAAAACCCACATAAAAGCTGGATGTATGGTCCCATCTGCACTCCAGGATTTCTACAAGCCAAGAACTTGCAGGCCAAATAGCCTGAAGTACACAGCAAATCCGAGGAAATGAGAGAGATCCTGCCTTGACAAAGTAGAAGGAAAGAGCCAACTCTTCAAAGATGTTCTTTGACTTCCACAAGCATGTCGGTAAATGTATGTATGCAGGCACATGCATGAGTGCACAGCGTGTGCACTCACACACTCACACACACACACACACACACACAAATTAAATTTATTTTTTACAAAGGAAGGTCTTTCTATAATCTCAAAATTCTTAGAGTTCTCTAATTGGCAGCACGTGGGAAGTGGGTAGGAGCTACGTTATATGTCAGGAGCTCATTGATTTCTGTGCTTTTTCCTTGTGGGTTTCTCCACTGACATCATTTTTTAAATTGTTGTTTATTTATCTTTATGTTTGTGGATCCTTTGCCTACATGAATATCTGAGCACTACAATTATGCTTCGTGTGTACAGAGGCCAGAGGAGATCATCCCATCTCCTGCTTCTAGAGTTAGAAAATGATTGAGAGCCACCGTGGGGGATGCTGGGAATCAAACCTAGAGCCTCTGCAAGAGCAGCAAGTACTTTCAACAGCTTAGACATCTCCCTAGGCCCCTCACCCCCACCCCCCACATCAATGACAGCTATTATGGGGTCTCCTTGATGGAGATAATGGAGTCATGTAATCACGTGCTTCCTCGTGGGCATTTCTCATGGAAGTGAAGACTATCCCTTTTAGTTGCCTTAGCTGAGAGGACAAGGCAAGTGGGAACTCCGAGATTTCTAAAAACTGTGTGTTCACATTTTGTCTGAACCTACTACAGCATAGTGCCTTCAGTGTAGGATGCAGGATCCATCCGGTTCATCCAGGCATTGTCAGATGATCCTCTGCACATTTTTCTCTATTCATAGTATGTTTTGATCATAGTCCTGTGCTCTTAACACTCTCTCTTCAGCATGAAGCCCACAATGTTTTTTCGTATTTTGAGTCATTGCACAACCTCTGTTTACAGGGTTATGGTTTCACCTACTTGTCTTGTTGCTGTGACAAAATGTCCTGACCAAAGTCGCATTAAGGTAGGGAGGACTTATTTTGCCTCAGCGTCCAGGGAACTGTCTATCATGGCGAAGAAGTCGTGGAAGCAGGAGGCTGAAGCAGCTGGTCACACTGCATTCATTGATTTCATCTTAGCATTCAGTCCAAGACCTGAGCCCATGGAATGATGCTACTCACATTTAGGGGAGGTCTCCTACCTCTTTTAATCTCCCCTAATAATTCTTTACAAGGTACCCGGAGGTGTGTCCCCTAAGTGATTACAGATCACGTCACACTGACAATGTTCATGATCACAGTTACCGTGGGAGTTGGGTTATAGGAACAATAGACATGACAAGGGGAATGAGAAATGGACCACATGACCTCAACCCTGCACAGGAACTACAGGCAACTGAGGAATTCTGAGAGTGGGGGAAATAGCCTTCTCCAGGGAGAAACCACAATTGGTTATCCGATACCAAATAGTCAGCGCTGGAAACATGCATGCATATATGTATGTATATACATATGTATATGGAGAGAGAGGAGAGAGAGAGCAAGGAAGGGTATGTGGGAGGGTTTGGAGAAAGCAAAGGGGGAATTGATGTGATTGCATTATAATCTCAAAAATAAAAGAATTAAGAATAAATAAAAGTTAAAAAGCACTAATAGAGGGGTTCTGGTGCATATTAGACTACTAATAACAATTCTTTAAAAAGTGTATTTTTAGTGCAACTGTATGTTCTCAATAGTCCGTTATCAGTTGTAATCCACCTCAAAACTTGGTGACATAAAACATGTGGATGTCCCATCGTACTGTTCTTGTAGATAATATACTTAAATGTCCTGGAGACTGCTTCCTGTTCAAGAGATATCAACTTTAGAAAGACTTTTAAACTCCAGTATGGAAGCTCAAAAGGAAATGTATTGAATACCCAGCTTAGCTTCTCTGGTCTCTTAGGAAAGTGGCCTTCACTGCTACATGTTCATCATTCAGTGCTTCTATCAGCATCATCACAGTAGGACCAATAATTCTAGGATTACTATATAAGTCTAAATGGGAAAGACCAATAAAAGAGGCATTGAAGTGAGCCTGACTCAATTAAATGATGCTAGCATAATTCTATGGTGCTAGAGTAATCAAGCAAGAATTCTCTGTCATGGTCGGGATGGGTGAACATTGGAGATTGGGATCAAAGCCCTAGCTAGTAGTAAAGTAGGCATTTTCCTACAGAGATGTCTGAGCTTACTTGACTTAGACACCTGAGGTATTGGTATTGGTATTGGTAGAATTCATAATCACACCCTGTCATACCCTCACAAACCTTGACTGCAGCAGAAATGACCAGTCCTCTCTGCAGCATACCTGTGTACTTAGGATGGTTGACCTGGATTGTAACTTCTACAGATTTATTTTGAAGATTTTTTTTTTTGAGTCACCTGGGAGACACACCTCTAGGAGTATGGGGAGGGGGTCTCTAGAAAGGTTTACTGAGGAGTGAAGACAGACGATGAATGTGGTCATTAGGCTAGGTCCTTGTTCAGATGAAAGGGAGAAAACAAGGGAGGTCCCACCAGTCATCTTCCCCTGGTTCCTCACTCTTGTCGCCACAGGACTAACTTCTTCAAGCTCCCGCTGCCACAGCCAGAGCCGTCCATCCCAACTCCATGACGGACTGTGAGCCCAAATCAGCCTTTCCTTTCTTCAGCCTGTGCAGTATGCAGACCTTCCATCTCCCTGGCTGCCTGGTTTCCCCACCATGAAAGCACTTTTAAGAGGGGAAAGCATGTGCCGCTCATCCATCTTTGCACCCCAAAGTCGAGCACTTACTTCCCTTCCAATAAGTGTTTTCCACCATGAGCTCCCCTCCTACATTTGAGTGCTGCACCGATCTTCTTACCCACCTCTCACATGTTCAAAAACGGCCAAGAGACTCTTATGGCTCATGACATTATAAGTCTACATACTACCTAATTTGTAAAGAATTGCATAAAATGTAGCAGACTTACGTTGTTTAAATTCTTTGAGAACTGACTGCTTTACTTCACTGATTTCTCTCGGACAGACACAGGACTTGGTTTGAGGCAACACAAGAGAGAGGCTTGGATACTCAGAGTTAAATTCTAACTTACCATTTGTACTACACACACACACACACATTCTGTCTTTTTGTTTTTTAAAGGACAGAAAGTTTTCCCTCAGATAGCTTCTTCTAATTCACACAAATGACCAAAGCCTTCAGTTTTATGTGCAACAGCATTTTCAGAGAATGCATTTGCACCATGGCAGATCATGTCCAAAGATGGTGAGAGCAATCTCTCCTGTGACACTCATCCTTTGCTGGAAAGTATTGCTGCTTGTCTCGTAAACTGGTTCAGCTTCTGTCCTCTGAATCTGAGCTGGGTTTGCGGCCTGCCTGGGCCTCAGAACATTGTGGACATGCCAAGTGCAGAGTTCCATGTGCTGCCCTTAAACTGCCTTCAGCTTTTGCTTTTAATCTCTTGTAACTCTAAGGCACCACCGAAAGAAGTTTGGTTTTCCTGCTAGAGAGATCAGAGTTTCTAGAACCTCAACAGTTGAAAGAGAGAAGTCTTGGTGTTATAGTCAGCCCAGCAGTGACACCAGCTATGTATAAGGTCGCGCCATCTTGCATTCCTCAAACTGCAAACTCAAACAAGCAAGGCAAAGTGATTGCACCAGTTGAGCCAAAGAGCTGTGAGTCAGGGATATTGTTACTATAAACCGCTGAATCTTAGGCTGCTTTGTTACAGAGCCAGGCTGTTGGTGTGTCATTTGTGTTATTTAATATTAACTTAGAACATAAATAAGTGCAGGACAGGCATGACAGTTCACGCCTGTAACCCTGGCACTAGGAAGCCTAAGTCAGATGGGTTGCTTTGAGTGTTAGATCAGCCTGGGCTACAGAGTGAAACCCACCTCAACCGAACAAACAATCCGCATACCAACCTTCTTGTTTACAAGGAGCCCTGTGCTTTTTCCCACTTCACGCCCACCCTCTAACTCATCTAGCTGATTATACAATATCCAACAATGCAATGCAAAATGTGTGTGAATCAATGCAAAATCAGAGTGAAGTGATTATAATGTGAAATTGCAAATCTTTCAAAATAGGAAATCATGAAATTGATGAAGGTAATGTCGGAGGAGCCCTTGAGTCGTGGACAGTTCCTACGACAGAGGAGACCCCGCAACTGTAATGGTTAACACTCGGGAGAAGAAATCCAGATGAATGACAGCATGCTAAGAGCTTCAGAGGAACGATTTGAATGTCACGATTTAAGAGAGGCCCTTGGAAAAATGATGAAGCGCTCCAATATTTTTGAAATTATGACGCTCTATGATTTGCCCACAAAAGTCAAATGTAAAAGGACATGGTATCATGATACCATATAATTTTGTTAGAAAATTTAGCTTTTGAAAATCAACACCAGATTCATTTTTTTGTTTAAATATTTAACACATCTTTGTCGGACTTAAATGTACTAAATGTAAGGGTTGTTTTTTTTTTTTTAAAGAAATTTTCTTAATTTCTTAAAAGGCAAAATTCCAATCAAATCTTTTTCTGGCATTTTGAAATCTCTGTTCCCAAAGGCTTCCCTTTAAGTGGGCCGAGGGAGTTACCAACTATCTGAGGAAACTGGGGGCCTCTATAATGTCTTTAATGCATCTTTCTCATGAGCAGGCAGGTACTCATTGAGGGCATCTTCCTGGCACATGCTCTGTGAATACTCCCTGCATATGGCATGCAGCCAAGGATAAGGGAACCAATGAACATGCCACCATGAGAGCTATTATTTCATTGGTTTACGTGGAGATGTTGCCATTAAGAAAGGCACCGTCCCATGATCGGTCCCTGACCCAGTATGAGCTGACATTTGTTCTTGAAATCCTTCATGCGGCTCTGTCACAAACTTCCTCCCAAAAGCACCTGCACGGTCTAGATTCATTTAAGACCAGCTCAAGCATGTAAAGTCGTCTGAGGAAATAAGCCCCACATCCCAAAGGCCCAGCTAAGGAGGGCCACATGTGAGAACAGGTGTGCCACTTCACGGAGCAGGAATCTGGAAATGTCAAGCGTTTAGAACCACTCCAACTCAACCTGGCCCGCCCGCCGCCGTCACACTTCTGGGCTGTGTCAATAAACGCCTCGCAAGGATGGGAATTGAGAAATTCTCGGCATGAATTCAGAATTAGTGGAGACAGATCAGCACTTTCTCTTTTTTCTCTTTTCATCTTTTAAAAAAGTTTTTTTTGAAAAAAAGTATCTGTGATTCTAAGAAAGCATTCATTCAAAAGGTTTCCATCCTTATGTAACAGTTCACAGCGTGCAACGCCTCTTGTCTTAACATCCCTGAAGTCTAAGCTCTTTCATGTTGGATTGCGTCCTCTCTTGCAGGAGTAGGACGCACCAGGCACCAGGCTGTTTCCCTTGTCATTATCAGAGTAAATTCCATTCCTTTGCAAATGAGAAACGGAACACCACAAACTTGGCCCGCACAGACCCCTTCAACTCGACCCCTCCCAGAAGGGCACTCTGTGTCCTGCAACCTATCAGCCAGCTCTGCCTGCCGCAGGAGCAAACAATACTTTCGGTTACAATAACTTGTATCCAGGAAAAAAAAAAAAAAACTAAACAGGCGGTCCGTAACATAGCAGCCCCAGGAAAGTTTACCAGCTTTAGCCAATCAGAGGCTGGGGAACTCAGCCAAGTTAACATGTTTCTCTCCGCCTCTAAATGAACTCATGATTGAAATATGGCATTGAACTTGTTTTAAAAAGGGAAGGGGGGAAAAAAGGCCAATGCAGTAAAGAGCTCGGGCTTGTGGGGAACGTGGTTAGGAAGTGTGCTTGTCGCTGAACCGGAGTGGGTCCTGTAACCTTTGCCTCCCACTGGGCGGAGTAGGGCCTTTAAGAGCAGCTGGAATGCAGTTCCCCTGATCAGCCTAGCCAGTTATTCCCTGTCCGAACCTCTGCTAGCCCTAGAGAACAGAGCTCGGTTCAGACCAACGGGCCTCCTGCGCTGTTCACCGCAGCCCACTTCTTGCCTGAGCAAGAAACTTCCAGCAGCAGCGGGGAAGCAGGTTCCCATCTGTCCAGCCATGGGAGAGGACGCCGCACAAGCGGAGAAGTTTCAGCACCCACATGCTGACATGCTCCAGGAGAAGCCATCCAGCCCCAGCCCGATGCCTTCCTCCACACCGAGCCCCAGCCTGAACCTGGGGTCCACCGACGAGGCCATCCGGGACAACTCGCAGGTGAATGCGGTCACCGTACACACACTCCTGGATAAGCTAGTCAACATGCTGGACACCGTGCGGGAGAACCAGCACAACATGGAACAGCGACAGATCCACCTGGAGGGCTCGGTGAAGGGCATCCAGAACGACCTCACCAAGCTCTCCAAGTACCAGGCCTCCACCAGCAACACGGTGAACAAGCTGCTGGAGAAATCCCGCAAGGTCAGCGCTCACACGCGCGCCGTCCGGGAGCGCCTGGAGAAGCAGTGTGTACAGGTGAAGAGGTTGGAGAACAACCACGCCCAGCTCCTCCGACGCAACCACTTCAAAGTGCTCATCTTCCAGGTTAGTGCTCCCAGGGGACCCCTCCCCATACGAGATCTCTGTCCTCCAGGCTTTCACGGCCATCTTTCCATCTGTCTGGCCCGTCAAGCATCACACACACACAAAGTATTGTCCCTCCAGCTGCCTGCTCCAGGCAACTGTGGAATTGTGCCCATAGGGGCTGGCATCTCCCCGTCCTTCGGGCAATGCCTGCGGGGCTGGCAGGCTGGGGACATTTGTCAGGGAACACCTAGATGCACTTGGTAAAGGGTGGGAGGCTGAGCAGGTGCATGTACCCACTGTAGACAAATTCATTTGTCTGTTTTCATTGGGAATTTGGGCTGTGGCTGCAGCTGTTAGCTGGACAGGGCAAATTAATTCCGTGGCTGTTTATTAACTCTTAGTGGAAGTGAAGTAACGATATGAAGGATTTGTTTTCTTTTGTTCTAACCAAGACTGCACACACATGACCTTTAAACTATCCCTTTTCCCAAAGGATCCTGGTGTTTTGGAAACTAACAAAACGGAAAGTTAAACTAGCCTTGTTCTTTAAGACATCTTTTGTCAAAACAGTCTCCAGTTCCTTTCTAGCAAATGATGCCATAAAAGTGTGAAGCAAAGTGTAACTCCTTACAAACACACTAGCTATGCCCCTCGATGCTCAGAAGAATATAAACCCTAAAGTGAAATAAAAGAAGTGTTATCAGTGGTAGTCACAAAGACCAGCCTTCAATATCTTCTCCTTCAAATGGCTGCCCTATCATAAAAAGGCTACTTAATTTTTTTAATGCATCAATGATGCAATTAATGTAGCAAAGGCTATTTGGGGACAGGAAGATTGCGTGGGTCTGTTGTTCGGCCAAGTGGTGGGCATCTGTGAATCCAAGGGCTGCCCTGCCTAATGCTGGAAGCCCTTCCATGGGTGGCACCGAGCCAACCCAGACCCCAGGAAGCATTGCCATCCTGCCTTGGGGCTGTCTCCTTGTGACCATGTGAATAGGAGAAAATTTCAAAGCCATGGAGGGGAGAGGCCATAACCAACAGATTGTGAAAGCACACAGGGAGAGCCTTTATCTCCCAAGAGACATTTAGAAACTGGGATCTAAACCAAAGGAGCCTTCTCTTGCCTAATGAATCTGCTCTGTCAAGTCAGAGTCCGAGCCTGCCTATCACCATAGAAGGGAAGGCTGGTCTGGATGTCTTGTGTCCCTCCCCAAATTACACTTGAGTGTTGGGAGGTTCAGGCTACCGAGGCTCCTGTACCTCACAGGCTTTCCCAGTCAGGAAACTTCAGGCTTTTAATGCAGATGCAATAGCTTTTCAGGAAGCAGTTGAACTGGAAAGAGATGTGGTCAGCCATCTGAGATTCTACCTTTATTAGCCTAAGAGATCCTAGAAGCCTTAACTCTCAAGACATTCCTAAAATAATGATTTCAAAAAAAAAAAAAAAAAAAGGAACATGTGCAGGCCTGTCGAAAGAAACTTCCCTCCCCTCAGTATGAATCAGGGATAGTACCTCTCGTCATTCATTAAGGAGGGGAGGAAAGTATTTCTCTAGTAAAGGAAAAGGATGTTAAGGATTCGTTTTTTGTTTTGATATGAATGTTCTACCCGTATGGGAAGGAGGGATGGGGGAGATGAATGATTATGCATTCAAGAGTACTGTGGCTCTGGCGGTGGGGGACTTAAAGGCATGTGCTGTTAATGAGAACCCCACAAAAACCACCGGTTTTATTGCGGTGGATGGACAGGTGTGGCACTGCACCTGAAATGGTGAGAATTCTTCACATGGAGAGGAAATGAGACAGGAGCACTCAAGACCAAAACGGAAGCTAAGGGAGTCCGAAGGAAAGTGTGCAGACTGTGCGGGGGCCGTGAACAAGCACCCCAACACATATGTAAAGAGTGCTTTAGAAGGCGGGGAACTTCGGGCAAGTGACTAGACCTTCCTCTCCCCTAAGTCAAGGGGATTGGAATCCCAGCTCTGAAGGCACAAGATGGTCGGTTGGAAAACCGAATGTAACTGTGGTTGTCTTCAGTGTTTTGTCTTTCTAAAAGCAGAGGTTTTAATAAGGTACCAATTATGCTAATGGGTAAAACAATAGATTTGATTAAAGTGGAGTCCAGGATAGTGGGTGGGAAGACAAAGTGTCACACAGACGCTGGCCTGCCTCCTACTTTGATCGTTTGCCAACTGTGTTGATTGTGGACACATTTGCTAGCTGGAAGCCTCTGTTTCCCCTTGTCAACACAGAAGATATTAGTAAGAACGAGACACAGTTGAGCTCCTTAATAAACCCAGCGTACACTGCTAAGCACTGCTCTCTACTCTTGTGCCTGTCCCCGAGTTACAGACGACAATGCCGAGTTTGTCTGAAGTCGTTTAGCCCGCAGGTGAGGAATAAAGGAAATAACATCTTTAAAATGGCTCCTACAGACTGGCATGGTGTACGTGCTCACTGAGCAGAAGCTATTGCCTGTGTGGCCTGAAATGCAGGGCTGAGACAGGAAGCTCCACTTCCACTGGGTTAGAAATACCGTTCTCGAGCCAAAACTGACCCCACCCTTCCTTCTGAGGACCTTGAAATGGCTTTGCTTATCCCTTTCTAGTTGAGACTCACTAGTGTATACACACGTGTGCAAAACTGCTCTGTGTCTGCCATCATTTCAGAATCAGTGTTGTATCATAACCCATGAAAGCAAAGGACTCTACCCAAAATACCTACTCTAAGTAGACCGTTCTAATACGGTGGTGGAAAGGAACTATCTCAGACCTGTAGAGAATGTGGATCTCAAATATGATACTGGTAACACTTTGTGCCTTGAAAAATTTTGGCTCTTTCAGTACACTTGAAGCCTATGATGCGATTCTCCTCACTAAACTATCACTTTTCTGGTTTAGGGCAAAAAGTATTTGAAAATAAGAGGAGTGTTTTAAAAGAAAAATCTGTCCCTTGACTTGGGCATATTTGGGAACTGTAATGTTCATCTGCATTTGTGAAGATAGAGCTATGTAGATCTGAGGAGATCTACAGTTTGTGAGATGCTGTCACATCATCCCAAAACTACCTCTGAGTGTGTGTATCTGCTTGCATGTGTGTGTGAGTGTGTGTATCTGCATCGTGTGACTTATATGTGAATATATCTGTGTTTGAGAGTGTGTGAGTATGTGTGTATGTGTGTGTGTGTGTGTGTGTGAGTGTGGTGTGTGTGTGTATCTGCTTGTATATATGTGTTTGTGTGTGGGGTGTGTATGTGTGTATCTGTGTGTGAGTATATGTGAGTATATCTGTGTTTGAGTGAGAGAGAGAGAGAGAGAGAGAGAGAGAGAGAGAGAGAGAGAGAGAAGGATAATTTGTAAGATACTTATACTTTTGACCTTTTAATTCCTGTCTTTGTTTTAAATCTACTTAAAACATGCCACTTACTTATTGAAGTTTTGCTGTGCTGCACATTGCTATTGTAGTTAATAAGCATCCAGTTCCTCAGTGAATACTTCCAATTACAGCCATCAGGATCTGAAAACCAGAGAAACAACAATTGCCCCCTTGAACACTGAGAGAAATTTGGAAATCCCAGTTAAATTCAGAAAATTTTCTTTTTAATTTTTTTCTGCAAAAGTTTAATGTAATATTTGAATTTAAAATAGTGAGACATAAACCAGCATAAATAAAATAAGACTTACAGGCACTGATGACCAAAATACTAATGCTAAGGAAATACTAAGCTTACCCTTTTCCCTGGAAGCATGCCTATCTTTTCATAACAGCAGAAGTTGTAGAACTAAGAGGAAATGTTCTCTGCCGGTGTAAGAGGCTTCAGGAACTGCACAGTAACTGAGGGTGAGGTGACTCTTACATCCTCGGAAGGTTCTAGTAATGGTTATTTGAAAAGGCAGCCTGGGAATAATTTCAAAATCAGGAAACAAAATGAGAGTGCACATGGACAGCTTGCACTTTCATCCACATGGAGTTGTGAAATTGGATTAAAAAGGCGGAGAAAGGGTACATATTTGCAGCAGATACATTCTGAAAAATTGAGTCTGTAAATGTGCTTTAGACATTCATCTTGTGGTTCCTCCAATGATATCGGAATTTTAGGAGTATACTAATAATAAAATCTCCCTATGATTTTTTTAAATCAATTAGTTTAAAAGAGGATTTTATCCAAAATCATTGCTCTAAAAGCTGTTCAATTAGTATGGACTGGAAAGAAATGGGAATCTGGGTAATCAAAGATGCCTTTATATGAAAACACTCCACGTTTGTATCACAGGTCAATGTTCCTTTAACAGAATATTGGTTTTGCTGTGTTACTTTTCCAGTGCCCTTTTAGTTTATGAGATAAAAAAATATTATTTCTTATTGTTATTATTTACACTTAGTAAATGTCAACATTGCCTCAAGCACTAGAAGTAAATGACTGATTATAGTTAGTATTTCTTTGGGGAAAAAATTACATTCATATAAATAGATAGATGATAGAAACATAGATAGATACATATATACATACACATACATGGGTGTGTGTGTGTGTGTGTGTGTGTGTGTGTGTGTACGCACTAGCCTCTGTGTCAGAGGCAGCCCCCTCTAGCCTTCCCACTTTTGAAATGTTCTTCAATGGGGTTCAGGTCCTGTACTTTTTGTTCCTGTGTGAAATTAAATACATTCAGTGTGAATGGGTTTACCATGATACTGTTCCTGTGAATGGTTACTTCTTTTTGTGGTATGTAGATTAAAAATCACATAATCAAATATGTTTGATCTGGAAACCCCTTAATAACCATTTAGTTTAACATTATTTTCTATGAAAGAAACTTAGGGTCTGAGAAACAAAATGACTGCCAAGGTCTCATTTCATTGATAAGAGAAATTATAGAATTGTGAAACAGGTAAATATAAAAACCATAACCTCACTGTGATAAAGTTCATGTTTATGAGTTTTACTCGATCAGCTTTTAAATAATTCAGTGTCTGGTTTTTGTTTTGTTTTTATGTTTTTTTATGTGCAACAAAGAATACCTAACCAATGTGATCTTTTAAAAAAAATTGAACCCTTGATAACACTGAAAATAATGAGACTTTTAAATCCTCCAGAATGTGAAAGACTGCCCAGGGATTATAACTAATGCATTTTATTCCTATGACTTGCTGATTCCACCGGCAGCCGCCCTGGGGGTACAGTTCTAATCAATGGCTTTATCCACTTGGCAATCTATACCTCAGAAACACAAATTGGAGAAAACCATCAATGTGTAAAGGAGACCTATAAATCAGAATGTCAGGTGTATGTAGTTTCATTTTAATAACTAGTATTTGGAGATTATTGGGTAAAGTATTCCACGGACACAAAGTTATGTTCTTCACATCCCAGCGGGATGCCACCCTGCCCCTCTTATTTTTATCTAACAACAGGAATGAGAAGGGGATGGCAGGAGAGTGAACAGCTGGCCTCTCTCTCTCCTCTCTGGGGGGTTTAATGGACTGAAAGTTGATTTCCTTTCCTAATGCTGGTCACGGAGTCTTTTGTTCTTAAGTTTGCATGTCTATATATGTGCAGAGAAGATGTGTGTCATCAGCTTCAAACCAAGAAGTGTCCAGCAGGCTGGAGGTTGCTCTGCATGGATATTTACATGCACTCCGGGGACTGTTGGTTCACGAGAATCAATGTAACAGCAAACAGGCTGAAACTCAAGGAGAAAACGCTACTCCTCGGGAGTTTGTTCCATGCCTTTCTCCCATATGCTACAAGCATATCCATCATATATGTTTGAAGTGTACTGTTTAGTGCTCCCTTCCTTTGAAAACCTCCTAGGGGTCCTTTTTAAAGGTCAGAACCAGGAACACCTGCATCCGTGGAGGCTGAGGACCTTTTTGAAAACAGAGGACAAATAACCACCTGCTCCTAGGGGGCTTCTCCTAGGTAGAGCTGCCCAAGGAAATAATCCGCAGGGATTCTCTGTGCCATTTCAGGGAGTTATCCCAGGTAGACAAATCAGCAGCTAGCTTCAGTCAGCAGCAGCAGAACTAGGGTGTATACTCAAGCCTTACTCTTAGAACAGCTGTCGGTCTGGGGATCTGTAAGAGAAAGCAGGTCACAAACATCACAACTGAAGGGTGGTCACAGAAGTGCCGCCTCACTGGCAGACCTAGTGTGTTTCACGGAGGTGTGCAAAAGGACCACACACTAGACCACAGGCACTGATGAGAGATCCTAGTCACACTGAATTCCCACCCCGGGAGCAGCCGAACACCACGCTCGCTCTGCAGGCTTTGTGTAAGGTAGTGACTTTGAAGGAAGGGAACTGGTGTTTTTCTGATTCTAAACAAGCGCTTTGGAAAAAGAATGAGAGCTGTGTGCTCAGGAATTCACAGACTTCTGTGCGAAACGAAGAGTTGCCTTCCAAGAAGATGCCAAAAGAACCCACCAAATGCAGAACCCTGTCCAGGAGACAGAACATAAAATATTGCCTGGATAATTGAAGCGACGTCTGAGACACAACAGCTGGCCAAGAAGACGTTGCTCAGTAGTTTCCAGTCCCATAAAGACACATCCGACTCACTCTGGATTATCTCTGCTCCTGCTGAGTTAATTCCATAATTGGCAACAAAGAGCTCACGTGTAAATTTCCCTGTAAAATTTCACATTTCACAAGAGTTCAGCTGGGTTTCCACCTTCCCTCAGCACCCCTGCCCCACCCCCACGTCGGACTATCTATCACAGATATTCCAATTCACCTTCTAATACGCTCTCCTCAGAGCTATCCTTGAAAGATTCACGGTAAGAGGGACAAGAGAGCCATAGGACTCGACCGTAGCTCTGCTTTGGTGATAATAAAATTTTCATTTAAGGAAAACGGAAATTTATTTTAATTCTACCTTTTGTTAAAATTGAAGAACAGAAAGTTACCCCATCTGCAACTTTTGATTGCCCTGGGAGATTATGGTACAGACAATGTACCTTAAGGCTTAGTTTCTGCAGTTTCCTGCCTGGATTCCTTCTCTCCTCACTAAGGACTTTTAATAACATTTCACTGAGCTCTTGGTTTTTATCCTTCCCTGCAAGCAACAACTGCCAAGCCTCCTCAACCCTCTTAATCAAACCCCAGGAGAAATTCTGCTTCAGGACTGAACATCAGAGCCCCAACTACTTCTGCAATATTCATCCATCCGCTGGAAACAAACCCCTTCTTTCCGAGGGAGACGGCGGCTCCCCTCAGGCCTTGGCGTCCCTAGTTTCCACAGTGTTACCAGCAGTCAGCAAACTTCCCTCTAGACACAGAACTGAGCAGGCCGTTCTCTCCCGGCCCTCCAGCCTGCCCCACATAGAGCCTGCTACACCTCAGGCACCTTCCTGATCTTCTTAGGAGGCCGTCTTTCCCAAGGGGCTCATCCAGGAAGCAGTTGCTAAACTTTACATGCAGTGAGCCAGTGGTGAAGAAGAGACAAAAATCCTTCTAGGAAGCACGTGCCGGCAAGTCACAGCCCACTTCAGCTTGGAGCCTGGCATGCTGTTCTCTTCAAAAGTCCACGCCCAAAAGGACACCCGGGAACTAGGCACTGTCAATAGCTCTTCGGTTATGGGTCGAGGCCTGGGTGATCCTCTACACCATCTATGCTGAAATTTGGAGTAGGCTTATCTTTTGCAGGTCTTGTGCAGGGAGCCCCAACGGCTGTGGGTTCATGAGTGTGATACTTGTGTCACATACTGCTGTGGATATCGCTCTGTATAAATAAAATGCTGATTGGCCAGTAGCCAGGCAGGAAGTATAGGTGGGACAAGCAGAGAAGAGAATTCTGGGAAGTGGAAGGCTGAGGCAGGGAGACGCTGCCAGCTTCCACCATGAAAAGCAAGATGTAAGGGACCGGTAAGCCACGAGCCACATGGGTTAATTTAAGATAGAAGAACAGTTAGCAAGAAGCCTGTCAGGGCCTTACAGTTTGTAAGCAATATAAGTCTCTGTGTATTTACTTGGTTGGGTCTGAGTGGCTGTGGGACTAGAAGGTAAGAGAGATTTGTCCTGGCCATGGGCCAGGCAGGACCAGGAAAACTCCAGCTACAACGTACAGAAGACAGACGTTCACACCACTTCTCCCTCTCCTCCGATCCTTACTTCCTTTCCATCCCCCTGCCTCGCTGTTCCCTGAGCCTCCATGACAGGAGGAAGGTTGATAGAGATACGCATTTAGGGACAAGCACTCAGCCTCTTATCCTCAGCACTGTGACCAGCTGTCTGTCTTTCTATCAACAGCTGCCCACTGCACAGAAAAACTTCTCCCACCAAGGCCCAGAACGGCCCTGGTCTATGATTACAAGCATCAGTATTAAAAAGCTACTTTGACGTCGTAACCATTTAGCAAAATAACAATAGCAGAATATATCCTAGGGACCACGACCTCCCCAGCCATGAGCCTCAACCAGGGTTACAGTGCCAGACATAAAATCCCTTCCTATGAAGCAGGCCTCAATCCAACCAATCAGAAAGCAGTTAGTTACCACTATTGTGCAGTGGCCATGCCTTGTCCGGCAGGTTGGCTTTGTGGGATGCAGGGTGTAGGGCTGGTGTGTTTTCTCTCTCACAGCGGCCTTAGCAACACCTCCCTTCACTGTGAAAGTTAGTAGTCGTCGGGGAAGACAAACAGAATTTAAGTCCACAGACAGCCGTTAGTTTCCCATCCTCCAAGTGTGCTGGGCCGGCTGGGATGCAATCAGGTCACCTGGAGACTCCGGGTGCCGCATAGGTGGAGAGGCGTCTGGACCCGTGCCCTGCTTACGTTCTCACAGAACCCCCCAGTGGCCCTGAGAGTGCATTTTGAAAGCTGCTAATCTAGGTCAAATCCTCTGGTTCATATTTGGAAGGAACAGGAACCCAGGGAGATTAAGCTGTTTGCTGAAGCTCCACACCATTTAGCAGAGCAGCGAAGACGCTCGGGCCTCCTGCCACGGCTCTCCATCTTGTGCTGCTGTTTTCCGTGAAGGCACGAGAGCACCGTGATAATGGATTCCTGAGTCACCGTGAGCACGAGAAAACACTTAAAACTCAGAGGTGCTCCTGTGCTGTGTGGCCTGAATCTGTCTGTATTCAGATCTCTCCCTCAGCAAACTTTGCTCCTTGGGAACGGATTGTCTGTCTCTACCGTTCCCTGAGACCCTTGCCTATGTGAGGCCGCACTTGCCTATGTGAGGGGCTCCCTGAAGGGGGTAGGTGCCCCAGCTTCGATTGCCACAAAACACATCCTGACCCACGTGGCTTTGTAAGCAGGCACCGGGAAGGCTAATCCTCACTTACGTCACTCAATACGTGTGTGTGTGTGTGTGTGTGTGTGTGTGTGTGTGTGTGTGTGCATGTACATGTGTATGTATGTGTATATATGTATGTGTGTATGTATGAGTGCATGTACGTGTGTATATGTATGTATGCACATGTATGTGTATGTATGTGTGTGTATAAGTGCATTACATGTCTATGTATGTGTATATATGTATGTGTGTGTATGTGTCTGTACGAGTGCATATGTATGTGTGTGTGTTTATGTATGTGTGTATGTGTGTATGAGTGCATGTACATATGTGTGTATGTGTGTATCTGTATTGTGTATATGTATGTGTGCACATGTATGTGTGTATGTATGTGTGTGTGTATGAGTGCATGTACATATGTGTGTGTGAGAGAGAGCATGTGTGCATGTGTTGATACTGGTCAATCCAACCATCCCCTCCAATGCCCAGGGGAGGAGGAGGGACCTAATCGAGGCTTCTGCACTGTTTTTCACTTAAGGACTCCTCAGTGCTCTCCTCTGCCTCGGTTTCTGTGTTCCAGCCTGAACTTTGGGCGTGTTTGTAGTGGGACGGCGGCAGCTGTGGCCCCGACCAGAAGGAAGGGAGGGAGGAGAGGAGGCCTCTGGGTTCACAGGGCTGTCGCTGACTTCGCTTTCTCTATCGTCAGGGCGCTTCCCTCTGCCCGTCCCCGATAGAGCCTTTGCCAGCTACCCTATGGCAGCCCGGCTGGCAGGCCCTGGCCCCACCGGGCCCACGGGCAATGACGGGGCCCAGACCCCAGTGAATGCTTCCCATTCCAGAAAAACACATTTGCTTCTGTCATTCCCACGGCCCAGAATGCACACCCCAGTTACAGCAGTTCGGCAGTGACTGTTTGCACCCGATGCCCTTGTCATAAACCCACGCTGCCCTTCTTTTCAGGAGGAAAGTGAGATCCCTGCCAGCGTGTTTGTGAAGGAGCCGGTTCCTGGCCCAGCCGAAGGCAAGGAGGAGCTCGCGGACGAGAACAAGTCCCTGGAGGACACGCTGCACAACGTGGACCTCTCCTCCGAGGACGAGTTGCCCTGCGACGAGGAAGCCCTGGAAGACAGCGCGGAGGAGAAGGCCGAGGAAAGCAGGGCGGAGAAAATAAAGAGGTCCAGCCTGAGGAAAGTGGATAGCCTCAAGAAAGCCTTCTCTCGCCATAACATCGAGAAAAAGATGAACAAGCTGGGGACGAAGATCGTATCCGTGGAGAGGAGAGAGAAGATCAAGAAATCGCTGACACCCAACCACCAGAAGGCGTCTTCAGGGAAAAGCTCCCCCTTCAAGGTTTCTCCGCTCTCCTTCGGTAGGAAGAAAGTCCGGGAGGGAGAAAGCTCTGCGGAAAACGAGATCAAGTCGGAAGACCGTGAGGAGGGCTCCCTCACTGAGGGCCTTTCCGAAGCATCCCTCCCCGGCGGCCTGGCGGAGGGCAGTGCAGAAGATGCTGAGAAGCCAGCCTTGAAAGGGAGCAGCTCCGGGGGCGGCCTGGGCAGCAACGCCGACCTGACCATCGCGGAAGACGAAGAAGAGGAGTCGGTGAGCCTGCAGCAGGCGCAGCAGGTGCGCTATGAGAGCGGCTACGGGGTCAGCTCCGAGGAGATGGAAGCATCCGGGGAGAAACCGGTCCAGCCGGCGGTGCTGCACGTGGACCAGACTGCCTGAGTGCGCAGCCAGAGCCCTGGTCCAGCTGCAGAACCCAGCGCTGGCTCAGGGGCATCGGTCGGCATCCCCGAAACCACCTCTGCACCTGTCCATCTCTGCCTGCTCCGCCCGCTGTGACTGTCCAGGCTGTCATGACCGGTCGTACAGGACCCTCAGATATACATGGGATCAAGGAAGCAAACCGCCAGGGATTCCACTTTTAATTGGCTCTTAGGTTCTGTTTCTGCAGAATTTCTCCAAGATTGGAAGGAGAAAGAAACGGAGCAGTTAAAAAAAAAAATCACCAATCTATTTGGCTTAGTCAGAAAAACCAAAGGATATTTAAGATATTCAGTAGTCATGAAATGTGATTTGTGTTTGGTCCTTCTATCATCTTACTGAATAGTGTCGCAGTCGTGTAGCGAATTCTTACCGTATTCTATGAATGGTTACTCTTCAAATATGTGATATAGAATACACACTAGTCTGTAAGCTGAGGATATAACTCTGTATTTAAAATATATACATATATATTTACAAAAGATAGAGCAAAATGCTCAGCTGGTTATTCTCTTATAGAACCCATTGTTTATTACAAGTGGGGGGGGATTGAAAGGCTGTGTATGATGGTCAGGTAAGGGCAGTGGGGGCGATTAAGCTAGAAAACTAGAGTGAAGCGATTGGAAAATGAGAGAAACAGAAAACAAAGAATGCCGAAAAGAATGATGAGAAAGAGAAAACCAAAAAAAAAGACGTGCTTAGAAAGCAAAGTATTGACATTTTAAATCTGTTTTGCTCTTTAAATAACAGTACTAAAGAAGCTCATATATCTTGCAAAAATGTGTCTTATCTTCCCAATAGTTTCATAGTCTAGCATGAAATAATATAACCAGATATTCTGGTATAAAAGTTGTGGTTCTTCTTGCTAAGTAAATGGCAGTACACACCCTTCTGTGAAGAAGTTAAAAAAGATATTGTCTCTTTAACACTGGAATAACGTAAGGCTATAATAAGTAACATGTACTGTTTTATGGGAAGACCGGTCACACAATTCTTTAATATCTTTCCATTTTGAAGTGACCTTTCCACTCCAAATATGCTATAGGTTTATAAGGTATTCAAACCTGCATGTTTAGGAAGATAAAATTCCAGTTTTCCTTTTTTTATACATAATGGTAATGTCATTCCAGGTAATATTTTATTTATACATTAATTTCACAGGATATTGATGTGTTTCAGCTTCTAAAAGCACACTAGTATTTTATGTCATGTGTATGTTCATTCTGTCTAACACACTAAAAGTTTGCTTTATCTGTTTTTCATTACAAAATGCCAATGTTTTGCTAAGTTACAGTGTAAAGCTGGGAGACCCGGGGCTTGAATCCTCTCCTTTGAATGTGCAGAACCACAAGTGATCTGACAAGCAGAGGTGACTCCAAGCAGCAGCCACAGCTGTTCTCTGATGTCAAGAGAAGGGATGGGGTAAATACAGTGTGTTGATGGTGTCACCTTTCCAGCTGCTGCAATAATGTAACCCCAATACTGAATTGTTGGACTAACAATGCCTGTGTGAAATAAGATTAAATAAACCAAAAATAAAAAGTATATGACAATGTCAGTTTGTTATAGGCAGAAGGAATTGCTTTCAAAATGTTTTCTGAATGGGACGGCCATGTTGATCATTCTGGTCCTATTTCCCTATTAACTCCGCTTTCCTTCTTTCCCCCTTGATCTCATTTAGAAATCCAACACTCATCCCTCAAGTTTAACTTACTTGACACCACCTTGCCAGCTCTAGAGCATCTGAATGTATTGCAGCAGCTTGATTAACTTGATAGTTCCATCTGCATTGGCTGGTGCTGCACTGGGTCTTATAACACCTTCAGTAGTCCTGCACCCCTGGGTCTGCTGAGCTGTTCGTTCCGTTTGTGGACTCACACACGCTCTCTTCCTCCGCAGTGCCATAGACGATATAGACTCCTTTACATGGCACCGGAGGCAGGCTTGTTCCACCTGCTGTGGAGCGGCTGTCACTTAATGTGGCTGGTGAGTTGGGGGATCCATGGGTCCATGAAACATTCCTCCCTCCCGTTGCAGACATACTTTATTTATTCCTATACGCTAGATGCTTGTCAGTGGAAACTGCATGCAAACATCTTCAGTTTTACTGACAATCACATTTATTCAATGTTCCACAGTCGAAGCTTTAAAATCCCAAGCAATAAAACAGAGAATTAGGCCAGATAATTGTTGGGAAATACAGACCATAGGGATTAGAGCAAGCAGCATCTGCAGCGATGGAACCTATTCGTTGGGCATGATTGTTGAATTGTTTGCACACTGGTGAGGCTGTGAAGTCCCCAAATTAGATGTGTCTTCTTCCCACCCATCCAATAAAACATCTCTGACTCTATGTGCCTGGAGCTCAGGAACTCGGTTAGTGTTCCCTAAGCATCAGTTACACATTAATAAGGACTGAGATCTGCATCTTAGAAACGGAATTCAGTAGTAAGATTCCTGTATTATATGGATCACAAATCTCACAAAAACGAGTAAAAAAAAATGTTATTTTTCTACAAGATTTATTTCTTTTAAATTTATGGCTAGTTGGACAGGAATCCTTTCCTCTGACTTAGGAATCCAGTTTTTAGATTAATTACCAGTTCCTTTTATATGTGAAAGTAAAAGCAGAATGATGATTAAAAAAAAAAAACTAGTTCTGCACAAATGCACTCTTTTTCAGCATTAATTTTCCACTGAAAACCTCTGTTCCAGCAGTGCCCGTCCACAGTGAAGTTTGGCCTTCCTACGCCTCTGCCCACTGTAAGAAAACTAGAGCTCCTCGTAGCCAAGCTGCCAGTGTTAAGTAAAGGTTATAATGAAAGTCATTTCCTACATTAAGACACTAATGCCTGAGCCCAGTTAATTCCTGCTCGAAAGTTTGTTTACTGCCCTACAGCCCAAAGCTAAGTGATTTTATATTGGAGATTGGGAGTATGAGGAATGGAGGTGCGGGCAGCAATCATTATTAACAGTTCCATAGCAACCACAAGTCCTTCCCTAAAACCCAGACTCCAGCACTGCGAAACACGCTGTCGATGAAATTGGCATGGCGACCTTTGTGGGCTGGTTGATCCAGGTGTCCAGATAAAGGATTCTGCAGCCAGCAACTCATTCCTAAAGGGAGCAGGCAGAAAACTCACACTCTTAAAGGTGCTTTATACTTTAACCATTGCATTGTCTTGCAGTATTTGAAGCCCTAAAATTATTTTTAACTCTGCACACAGACTGCCCAATTAAGAAGTCACACCTCTAGCAACCAGCTTGATGTCCATATATTTATATACTTTACACTGTAAAAATCAATTTGTTAAATATTTATAGAGCAAAGCAACCTTTACTCTCTTCCATTTGCTGGGATTCTTAAGCGCTTTGCAAAGAATACACAAGAATGAAGGGAAAGACCTGTATTTTTTTTTTTTATAGTTTCCTTGACTTCAGGTTGAGCACCCCAATGTCCAGCAGTTCTATGTACCTAGCACAAGCATGATGTCACGTACTCAGAACGCTGCTGGGAGAGCACTGGTTTTCTTCCATTTTAGTAGAGTAAGAACTTGAGGTGTTGCTATTAATTTATTCCACGTGGTAAGGTAACGAGGAGGGACTTCAGACATTTTTAAACATTCAATGCGTTTTCACTTAAATACAGAGATACCGGGTCTCTCTGACCTGTGGAGCACAGTCCAAGATACTCCGTTTTTGTGGGTATCAAAATCCAATGTTATTGCCGGGCGGTGGTGGCACATGCCTTTAATCCCAGCACTCGGGAGGCAGAGGCAGGAGGATCTCTGTGAGTTCAAGGCCAGCCTGGTCTACAGAGCGAGATCCAGGAAAAGGCGCAAAGCTACACAGAGAAACCCTGTCTCAAAAAAACCAAAAAAAAAAAAAAAACCAAAAAACAAAAACAAAAACAAACAAAATCCAATGTAATAAAATGGCATAGTACCTGCATATAACCTATGTAGTCCCCTACACACTTTGAATTCCCTCTAGATTGCTACTACCTGATAGATCACACACACACACACACACATCCCACACATTTCTAAATTGCTTTATTTATCTTTATTTATGTGTGTGGGTGTGCCTGTGTTTGTTGATGGCACCACATGTCTGCAGGTGCCTGGGAAGGCCAAAGGGCGGTGGGTCCCCTGGAACTGGAGTTACAGGTGGTTGTGAGAAAAGCCCTGATGTGGATGCTGGGAACTGAGCCTGGACCCTCTGCAAGAGTAGCAAGCACCCTTAACTGCTAAACCCGTTTCTCCAGCCCTGACAATGCACACATTTCACACATTAATTGTCATAGCAAATTGTCTAGAAAGACAAGAAAAAAGGTTTACACATTTTAATACTTAGGCGTCTGTTTGTTTTTCTACGGTTATTTTTGATCTGTGGCTGGACCCACTGATGCAGAACTATGGATACAGACACCGACTGCTTTTTGTTTGAGGGCTGCAGTCATATGACTTGCCCAAGTTAACATACCTTGGAAATAGTTCCAGTGGTCAACCCCAATCTGAAATCCATTCTACTAGACAGACTCCTCGCTATGGCGTAAGTGTGCTTGTTATGAATTGCTTTCTAAGCGCTCAAGGTCTACCTATTCACTTCATTTTATCATTTCTACAGGATCACAGACAGCTGCACTTCAAAAATGATCCTCATGATTGTCATTTCAGTGCTTTAAATACACACACACACACACACACACACACACACACACACACACTGCTGATGGATTTTGGAAACTAATTTTTTTAATAGGTCCTTGTTGTCATCCATTATTGGGGCTGCAGGACTCACTTTGGGGCAAGCTGTTGACTGAGATAGATCCTGCAAGTTGCTCACTCAAAGATGAGTTCTGTCTCAAACTCTGTGTGTCATGGGAGTCATATTCCTCTGTCATTCCTGAGAAACGGCTACGATCTGCTCAGATACCTTCTCTCATAGGCTGACACAGAGAGCAGAATTAGCTCAGGGTAGGAAGGAGGCGGAGTTTGGAGGGCAGGTGGACCATGATGCACAGGGCAGGAAGGGGGAGTTTGGAGAGCAGGTGGACTATGATGCACAGGGCAGGAAGGGGGAGTTTGGAGGGCAGGTGGACCATGATGCACAGGGCAGGAAGGGGGAGTTTGGAGGGCAGGTGGACCATGATGCACAGGGCAGGAAGGAGGAGTTTGGAAGGCAGGTGGACCATGGTAGCATGCAGCCCTTTCAGTGAACATATTTGCTACAGTATTGTGAAGCTTTCTTCTCAGGAAATACAGGGGGCTGGGTCAAAGAAGATGCTTGAACCCCCTTCTCTATGGGCAAAGACATCAAAGGAAGCCCTCTGGGCCAGTGCCCACTTATCAAGTCCCTCCAAAGGCTTTGGCAGTGCTCACCAACTTAACCGTCAGAAGGGCTCAGACGGACCCGAAATGGCTTAAACAAGAGGCGGCAGTTGTGGCAGAGCTGTTCCAGGGAGGCTCTCTGATGAGGCAAGCTTACAGCTCACCTGCCTGCAGGCATGCCTTTTCCTAATCCCCACAAAGGGCAAGCATGTTCTAGATGCCACAAAGGCTATGCAACTCCAGTTGCCATATGGAAAACCAGGCCAGTGGTGCCAATATTTAGACTTCGCCTTGAAAGAGCCAAAATTCCAATTTCTTTGTGATGGGGAAAAATCTCTTGGCTTTTAGTTTCTGGCAAGTAGCTCAACTCGTTTTTTAAGCAGTTGTGCACTGTACAAGCCAAATATCAATATTTGTTGGCTGGATGTGGTCCAGGCACAGACCATCAGTTTTTGACTCCTGATCTCTGGAGATGAGGGCTCTGGGATTTTTCTTGCCTTCCAGAAGACTGTAAACTCCAGAATAGAATGCTAGCAAGAGCATCAGATTTGCCTAAAGAGCACAGAAACCTTCCTAGGGAACAAAAAGTGCAAAACGCTCCTGCCAGAGCCTCTAAGAACATTCCCTCTCCCTGTGGCTGCTTTCTAGATGTATCAGAAGATTACCGTTCATGACATGAACTTGGTGGGAGACGGGAGCAGAAGCCAACTGCCGGGGCAGGGGGAGGTGGTTACATGTTCATTAGTGGGAAGGCATCATCCCTTGCCATTTGCCTGTGTGAGTTACCTGCAGCATGCCCAGACACTGGATGAGTGGACTCAGTTCACTAAACATGCAAACTTTCTCTCCTATTTGTACCTCAGCTGAAAAACCTCTGCTTTGGTCACTAACTTGGAGACCTTATAGATGAGGAAAAGCAAGTCTGTGTTCTGCTCTGCCATGTATCATGGGGAAATTGCCAGCCAACACTTGTTCCTCAACTCTTCATTGTTGATAATGAGGTACAGAAGGGGAAGAACATAGCTCCATTTTTTTGGATGCTAAATTGAGCTTTCAGAACTCAGAGTTGGAGAGAGAAACTGATACAGATTTAGCACAGGGTCATGATGTCCTTTGTGAAAGAGAAACTTTTCATGCTCGGAACCACTTGTGGTACTGAGGAAGGGCAAGGCTTAGCTAGGTCTCTAAGGGCTACTTGCATGGCAATTACCTTCTAACCCTAAGGACATAGAGGAAAATGCGCCATGGTCCAGTGAATAAGCCCTACTTGGTAAATTAAATTTCCTAGGGCCTTTAAATCAATAATTACAAGTCTCTAAATAGACAAAAGAAAGAAAGAAAGAAATTCCCACCCTAGGATGCATGTAGATACACAGCATCACAACTTAGGGGATTGGCCTTGAAATTCAACACAGAAAGCAAATGAAGCATATTGAGTATGATTTAGTATACCACTTAGCTCACTGCCATGGTATGAATATGAAATGCATCCCAAAGGCTCCTGTGTTGAAGGATTGAATCCCAAATGATGGTGCTGTTTGGAGAGGTGGTAGAAAGTTTGGCAAGTGGCATCTTGCTGGAGTAAATGAGGCACTGGACATGCCTCAGAGGTCACCCCTGGCTCCCGGTTCCTCGTTGTGTCTCGCTCCCTGTTCGTAAAGGGGGTAGCTCCTGCTGCTGCTGTGTTCTGCCTCACCAGGGCTCTTGCATCAGTGGACCGCTGGGACCCTGAACCTAAGTAACTCTTCAGTTGTTCAGATCAAGGAATTCATCTCAGCAATGGAAAGCTAACACATTCACTGTTCTAGTTCTTTCTACCATCGCCCTCTATTCTCGGACGGTAAGGCCTTCTTCCCAACAACCTCGTAGCTGGGGTTTGCAAAGATTAAATGAAATTAGTTAAGCATGAATTATCCAATAACTACAAAGAGTTTTTATCTGCCAGAAGCATTTTCTCAGTGCATATTTCATTTTGTTTATTAACATTCATTATATTTATTGGGCATTTGTGTCAAGCCCTGTGTTAAGCATGCATATAAAACAAAAGAACGTCTTTGCCATGAAGAGATTCCCTGTCTCTGCACTCAGATGGAGAGCTATAAAAGGAATGTGAACTTACTGTAGCAAAGCAAGAGGGAACCTTCCACTGGAGAGAGAAATGCTACTTAGCCTCACAGAAACAATGTGCATACACTCAGCCGAGATGACTGAATGGAGGATCTGGAGCTTGTCTTTGCAAGTCTCATACCTTCTAGAAACTAGGTGGTTTGTTCACAGCAGAAATGCATTTCTCACAATTTTAAAGGCAAAGACACCTGAGGACAGGTACTGGCCGATTCAGTCTTGTAAAGGCCTTGCCTTCTGGCTTTCGATGGAAACAGCAAGTACCTAAGGCCTCTTTTGTTTTGTTTTGTTTTTTAAAAAATTCTTTTAATTTCTTTTGATTCTTTGTGGATTCAAGTCAGACATTCCAATCCCACTTATCTCCCTATCCCCTCGAATCTGCCCTCTGCCCTTGCAACCTCTCCCCAAAACAAAACAAAATTTAAAAGAAAAAACAAAAACAACAACAAAAAAGAAAACAAAACAAAAAGGAGAAGAGTCGCATTGTGGAAGCCTTAGTGTGGCCTGTTGAGTCCCACAGTTTACCCTTCAGTGCGTTCATCTTTACTTGCAAGTGCTCACGGCCACAAGCCGTTGGTCTAGCTCAAGGCCTCTGGCTTCTGCTACACCACCAATGATGGGCTCTCCCTGGGGCTCCTCTGGGATATTCTGTTGTTGTCCTGTGTCATGGAGATCCTGCCGTTCCGGATCTGTATGTTCATCCCCTTCACATGCTCCAACCGTTCACAGAGGATGTTGGGGTAGGCTAACTCAAAGTCCTGGGTAGTAGCTGGGTTGGTCAGGCCGGCTTTCCCTCATCACCACTACCTGGGCGAGCTCTCCAGCAGCCCTGCCTCAGCCAGCTCACCCGATGCAGCCTGCAGCAAGGAGTGGGGCCAGCTCTCCTGCTCTTGGGTCCTCAGATCCGGCTCACGCTCACTCACACCACCAGGGCCAGCTCTGTTTTGCCCAGGCAAGGTGCAGGGTACGGGGTATATGAGGGGGGAGGGAGTGTCAGCTCTCACGTCCTCAGAGCCAGCTCCCCTGCATCCCCCACCACAGGGTCAGCTCTCGTTTGCTGCCCAGACAGACAGGGTGCAGAGCCCACGCTCTTGCAGCTGGTGAGGGGCAGGGCTAGCTCTCCCACTCTTGTGACCCTGGCGTCAGCTCTCTCACCTGTCACAGGTAGTAACGGGTGAGAGGGGAGGGCATCTTTCTCTCACCCATTCCACCCCACTGCCGACAAGGTCTCACACCCTCAAGGTCTGCTCGCCTGTGTCCTTGACCACAGGGTCAGCTCTAGTGGGCTGCCCAGCTATGGTGCACACCTGTGGTGAAGAGTGAGGCCATCTTGTGTCTGTGTGGAGGGCGCAGCTCTCCCCTGAGTGGTGGGGCCGGCTCTCCTGCTGCAGGATCCAGCGAGAGGCAGGACCAGCTATCTCAGAGCCGGTGAAGGGCAGGGCTAGCTCAGCACAGCATGGTTCTAGTGACCCCTTGTGCTAACACAGGCCACAGACATCATCACAAACTCCAGCTGCAGCAGGACCACCGACCCAGACACGGCCCTTGACAGCAGGTAAGACCAGGACTAAGGCCTGTTTTCTAAGGACATTACTCCCCCTCAGGTGTCGGGAGCCTTCCTGGTCTTATCACCCCCAATGGCTCCTAATACAGTTCATACATTATCTAGTTCAGGGTGTTAAACATTGACCCAATAATAGATTCCATAAATATCGAGGATAGAAGGAGAAGGAAGCTAGGCTGTGGGAGGTATAGATGATGGGACTTTCAAAGTCAAACTACACAGGAATGGGAAATTTCGTTGCTCTAAAGTAGTGAAACCAAATGCTGGAAGAGACTGAGCGGAAGGAATGTATAAAGCCTTTAAAAGGCAACACGGACAGCAAGCGCATTCATTGGTCTCAACCGACAGGTAAGTGCCGAGAACAGACTGTGTGCTAAGACCCAAGGGAGGTGCTGAGTTCACAGGGCAGATGGGATCGAGGTGAACAGTGTGGTCTTCCTCGCTCTGGCTCCCAGCATGCCTGAAATAAACCACTGGCTCATTCACTCCCATGCCAAAGGTTTTGAAGTGTGTGTGTGTGTGTGTGTGTGTGTTTAACTTCTGGAATTTTCCCTCACGAAAACGCACTGCTAATTTATAGTGCTGTGTAATATTTTTCTAGGATGATGGTAATGAGTAAATGGAACTATTAAATGGAAATTAATGAGAAAATATTACTTCTTTAGATTTAGATACAGTAATCCATATCCAACTTCAATGGGGTTTGAGTTCTCCTTACAGTAAGTTACCTTGTTAGTTTTTAAAATTATATTTATTGCTTTTTAATTTAATTTAATGATATTAAGTAGGTAGAAAAAAACATAATTTCACTTCTCTGATAAGCCGTACTGTAAGTCTTCATTTCCTTAAATACAAATATTACAGAAAACTATTATTTTTCTATTTCTGTATAAGAAGTCAACTGTGAATGTAGTGGTATTACACTGCTTTTGTTTATTAGCTCATAATTCCATGAGGCAGAGATCAGCATGGCATGCTGGTCTCTCTGCTCAGGGCATCTGAGCCTGAACCCAAGGTGTCAACTTCTGACCTCATTGTGGTTCAGATCCTGGAAGAGTGAGCCGCTTGCTCTTTCTCCTTGCTGGATGTCATCAGGGGATACTCTTCACTCCTAGGTGCAGCACACCCCAATTTCCTGACCAGGGAGTGCTCTCTACCTGCAGGCAAATGATGGTTCGTTCAGTCCGTTCCATGTTCCAGCTCTCTAACCTCGTCTTCTTCAGTTGACCAGAGAGGAGCACCTGCCTTTAAAAGTCTCTTGTGGCTAAGTCAGGCCCATGAGACCATCTCTCTTAAACTGTTACATGTCAGCATAGAGTGAGCAGAGCTGGTCATAGACAAAGACCAGGGATTATGCAGGGTGTGTCCTCTGAGATGCAGGGAAATTTGGGAGCTCTCTGTGGATTCTATGGAATCCCTAAAAGAACGTAACAAGGATCCCAAGTAAAATGATCCAAAGATGTGTTGAGAGAGATTAAGTTCGTTTTTTCCCCCACCTCTCCCAACCCTACTGGGATACTTAATCTCAACTGTCTACTTGATTGGATTGAGACATGCCTGGGAGACGAGTTCAGCACCCCTGGGTGTGTCTTCAGAGGTACTTCCAAAGGCAGATCCTGAAGACCAAATGCATGGCATCGTCCCTTAATAACCTCACGATATGAAAGCACTACTGAGAGAATCTGGAAGGTAGGAGGTGGGGCCTAACCAGAAGCGCTCCCTGGGGAACTGTATCTAGCCCTCCCTAGTCCACCCGTGTCCCTGTTTCCCAGCCACCATGGCATGAACACGGCTTCTCTATCAAGCCTCCCCACCGTGATGGACTCGCACTTGTGGAACTGTAAGCCAAGGTAAATCCTGTGTGTGTGTGTGTGTGTGTGTGTGTGTGTGTGTTATATTTGTGTGTATAGTTTGAAGATATCGATGCCTGTGCCTGGCCAAGCCATTGGATGTCTTTATAGCTGTTTGCTTTATTGCCTCAAGACATGCTTTTTCACTGAATCAAGGTCTAGGATGGTGGCCAGAGAGCTCTTGGGATCTTTCTATTTCCACCCTCTAATGCTAAAGTTATAGGCTCATACAGCCATACCTGACTTTACCTGGGTGCTAGGGATTCAGACTCAGGTCCTCTGGTCCTCCTGCTTGCAGAATTAGCAAGTAGTCTTATCCATTGAGCTATATCCCTACCTCAACACACCTATAAACTTCGGTGATAACCACAGTTAACAGTTTTCTTATGGATTTGTCCAAGAAAAAAATCATAAAAGATGCATATTCATCTCCATATTTCCTTTTTAAACTTAAATGAACAATCAATAAAATCATATTTCTTTTAATCTCCTGGACCTTTTCATAGTGGCAATTTGAATCTGTAACACTGCCGTGGCTACATCCAAGGCTTATTTTCTTTAATAGTTGCTGAAGAATTAGCGAAGACATCAGCAATGAATCATCGACGGATTATTATTTCCAGAGATTTTTAAAATCATGGCCAGAGATGGAATCAGATCTATTGTTCCACCGGAGACACCTACTCCCCAGGACAGATGGATTCTCCAGGAGCCTCTGCTTTGGGAGAGAGTCAATCAATTTCAGTCTCAAGGAGAAAGTTTAAGTAACAGCTCATACAGGATGTGATCTATGTGGACACAGTGGGGCTTCAGAGGGATTTGGAAGAGAACCAACAAGAGAAGGACAGAAAGTAGGAAGTGGGGGAAAGGGGGAAGAAGAGAGAGGGAGAAGAAAAGAAGAAAGCAAAATAAATCAGATTAAAGTTGGAATAAAATCTGGAGTTCATCTTTGCTGTGGAGCAGGAACGAAGCGCCACCCTCTGACCCTTGACATCTTTCTCCATAGCAGCACGGGAGATATCCTAAGTGTTGCCGTTTCCCAAAAAGATGCACGTCTTTCTAATTATTGCCATTCTAAAAGTCTTAAACTGCAGCATTTGATCTATGGCTTTAGAATACCAACGTTGTCTTATCTGTTCCTCGTATGAACAAAAATGCAGTGAGACAGCGACTATTTCCGTTGTTCTTCGAATAGGACTAGACTTAAAAAAAAAATAGGTGTACATCACTAGTCTTAACTCACGGTTCCTAATGCTACAGTGAAATCCCCAGATTCAGTTTTTCTGCTGAAGTGACAACCTGCCCCACTTTCATCAATTTAGATGAGCACTGTAAACAACAGTGTAGAACCCATGAGCTGACTGCTTTTCCTCAGAGCTCAGGCTGCTGTTAGGAAACTGAGAAAGCTCTTGCACACAATGTTAATGCTTATAGATGTCTATCAATGCCTTAGCAATGTGGCCACTCCCTCTTAAAACCGTAGCCCTCCTCACTGTTGTAGAGAGATCCTGAAAGCATGCCTCTGAAGGTTGCCTACAAGGACATGGAGAAGGGAGCGTCAGAAGGGACTCAGAACTGACAAGGCCTTAACAAGAAGCCTCTGGCTTGTGTGAGGCGATAGCCACTGCGATTCACAGAATAGAAAGGCAACTTCAAGGGCCCAACACTTTGACTCACCTTCCAGCAGATAAACTCCATTCTTGTTTGGTACCTGGAAGCAGCCTCTCTAGCAATGCCACTGGACGGGATGCCTCACACCAGACAGGCCCTTCATACCACTGTTCTGCAGAGCATCCTCTAAGTCTCTACACCATATAGAGGGTAAGGCAAACACCCCCACGGAATCCCTGGGAGAAAGTCTGCTGGCCAGCATAGCAGTAAAAGACTGAATGGTTGGGGGTCTCTAGGATGAGGCACTTATGCTAATTCGAGATGGCTGCCATTTCTACAAACACAGGACAAATTCAGGACTCTGGTGATCCTGACTTGAGCCACATGTATAGGTTAGAATATCAGCTCTTTAGACTACAGTGTCCACTCTGGTCCATAGCCCCAAAGGAGGAGGGCAGTAGCTATTGCCCTTCATTTAAGTTGTCACGTGGAACTCCTTCACAGGCTGCACAGCTTATGTCAGGCTACAACCTAGGGGTAGCCTTGAACATCTCTTCTACAAGCTTTCAAGACCTTGGCTTTCTACTCCCACAAACTCTTTAGATCCATGCAGACTCCTGTCTTATGTTGTATTGAGGTTGGGCCATCTGATCGGAACAGCGTTTCTTGTCTTGCATGGGTGCCTCATCTATCTCTTCTCTGGGTAAAGTGGTGGGAGGTAGATGCATGATCAACACTACAGGGGATCGTATACTAAGAATGCAGCCATACCACCTAAAGATATCACAGGAGGACACTGTTGGAATTTGACATGACAGGCAACAGAACTTACCATCCATGTTCCCCCCACACACACTTGCTGGGTAAATTTGCATTTGTGGTCACTGTCGACAGAGCATTATAACAACCCTGAAGATGGTCGCAGGAAGCTGGTGTTTGTGGAGCAGCAATGGTGAACAACACAGCTCCACAACACAGCTCCATGGGTGGTGATGCAATCAGCGCTCAATCAACGACACCAGAGAATAATAAGGCCAGGAGCGCTATACTGTTTCAATACAAAAAGACCCTGAGGAGCCATAGCACTGTGAATAGTGACAGCACTGTCACCTCTTTCTCACAGGTGGGATATGTGACAATGGCCAGGCACCATGACTACAGCATAAGCCATCTCTAACTGTAACAATAAAAAATACATCAGTATGTAAACAACTCCACTTTATCCAGTACTGCAAAGGAAATTATGTACCTCACATAGGTATGTCGACTTCATAATACTCTTTAAAACAGATGGTGTATCTAGACAGCCTCCTCAGGCACGACTTTCTGGAGGCCTTTCGTGTCCACGAGATAAGCCTAAGGAAAACTCCCAAGCCAGGTTAGCACGTAAGTTGTGTGCGTGTGCGTGTGTGTGTGCGTGTGTGTGTGTGTGTGTGTGTTTGTGTGTGTGTGTGTGTGTGTGTGTGTGTGTGTGTAGCTGAAGCCTTTCTGGGTGAAGCTTCATATCTTATACCACATGACTTGGGAATCTTTGTGACTTAACTTAGCAAATATTCTATATTTACATCAAATATTCGCTATTCTGTGTTTGCAAAGTCATTTTGGGGAGACCTTCTTAGTTCTTGAGGTTGGAATCATCTGCTACTTTCTTCTCTTTTAAAAAGAGTTTGGAATTCTCCAGTTGTGCTTCCCTTAATGAATTAAGGACAACTAACTAATATCATCTTTCTAGACTGACTGCCAAGGTAGTAGAGCATCTCTGGATGTCTTACTACGTCATCAGTTGATTGAAAACTCAGAGAATGAAAATCAATTTTGTTTGACATCCACCTTAACATTTTTCACTGTAGATGAAAATAATATAGATGTATTCTAAAACATACATATGCTAACACATATGTTAATGATGAAGCAACTCAGGGATTGCCTCTGCACTTTTACTAAGGTGGGCAATCAAAGTTTAACTGTATGCGAAAACTTCCAGCAATCCAATAGGCTCCTTCTGTTTACCACCCACATTTACATATACAAAAGTAGTTAATTATTCAGAAGTGATTAACCCCCCTAATGACTTAAACTATTAAGCTAATTGTATAATTGTTAGGTCAAACAACTAAGATAGGTCAGGGTTATTAGTAAAACTACTTCCTGTTCAGAGAACTATAATTTATTTCTAGAAATGAGCAAAACAAAGAGAGAGAGAGAGAGAGAGAGAGAGAGAGAGAGAGAGAGAGAGAGAGAGTCAAAGAAAAGGATTAAAATTTTAAACCAACTCAGAGTGGTTTAACAAAAGCGACGTAAAGACTTTGTAAGTGCACATCATACATATCCTTCTTATTTGTCTTAGCCATTGATTACTTTTTATTTGTTTATTTTATTTGGTCAGGTTCTAACCCTACAAAATGCCCTTAGACAACTGTGTAGCTCACTCAACTGGTAATGCATTTGCCTTGAAAGCTCAAGGCCCCGAGTTTAATTCCTAGAACTCAAGTAAGAATACCAGTGTGGGTCGTCACACTTGTCACCCTGCCACTGGAGAGGCAGAGACAGGTGGGCTGCTGGAATGCACTGGCCAGCTCGCCTCGCTGCTTGGAAAGTGAGAGACTTTGTCTCAAAAAAAAAAAAAAATGTGGGCAGTTTCTGAGAAACAGGGCCTGAGATTATCCACTTGCATACACACACCAGTATACACCACACCACACACACACACACACACACACACACACACACTCCACATATAAATGCACTTAAACATTCTTGTGCTAATCAAAATCAAATCTTTTCTCCTGGAATTTAAAACTTTCAAGTGCCTTTGCAATTCTGTAGTAGAGAAGAAAATAGTTTAATTACATTGTAGTATTTGAGAATAAAATATATATTTCTGAGTGTGTATAATGATAAAACTTAAAGATAACCATGCTGACAGTGTCATGTCTATTGTGTCCTGAAACTTTAGCAGATGTCTTTGTTTAGATGGAGGTGATATAGGGGAAATGAGAGAAGAATAATTTGAGCTTTTTAGTGGTTGCTAATGTTTTCGATGAGGAGACATTGTTCCCCAAGTATTTCCTTCCTCATACCAAACAGTGACAGAAAGGACCCAAATATCAAAGACACACTTACACTGCCTATTATGGTTTGAATATGAAATGTCACCCATGGATGCATCCTAAAAGATTTAGTCTGAGATGGTAGCATTATCTTGGACGGTTCTTTAGGAGCTGGGAAATAGCTAAAGGAAGGAGGTTGCTGGAAATGGGTCCTTAGAACTAATCTGTCTGTCCCTTCCTCCCTTCTTCCTCCCTCTATCCTTCCTCCTCCTCCTCTTCGACCACATTCCCCATCTCTCTCTCTCTCTCTCTCTCTCTCTCTCTCTCTCTCTCTCTCTCTCTCTCTCTCGACTGTCCTCCCTGAAGTAAGTATCCTCTGACACAGGTCTCTTCCACTGTACTACCACACCAGAAGCAGTGTCACCAAGGAAGACAGCCTGGCGCCTCTGAAACTGTGAGCCGAGATATGTAACTGCTCCCTTTTGGGTGCTTTTCTCAGGTATCTGACAGAACTGCAGGAAATGTGGCTAAGACTCTCGCCTCTTAAATGCACTGATGATCACATGACGACAATGTGTAAAGAATTTTGAACAAAGACATTAGCAACAGACACAAATTAGCTCTACTTTCGTAGCACTGAATGGCAAGTTTCAAGTTTCTTTGTCAGGAATTCAATAACAACAAAATGTATTCATCTTCCCTCAAAAGGCCTAGGCCATTTAGAAGCAGAATCCCTGGGAAAATAATCTTAGAATGTGAAATTCTGTGACTCTCACAAATAAACCACAAATGACATAAAATTAAAAGCAATTTTCTGGCTTTTCAGCACTGACCCTCAAATGGATGTGTCTTATTCAAAGATCAAATGGTATCTTCACATCTACAAATCCAGCAGAGAAAAATGATCTCTAAACATGAAGAAACTGAACTGAAATGAACATCAGATGTCTAAATAGAAAACAGAAAACACCTGCTTCCTTTTAAAAAGCTGTTTCAGAATTAATTAGAAGGTATTGATTATAAATAAGCAATAACATGGTGGAAATGAAAAGCCAATTCCTTTAGACTGAAAAATAGTATTGAGAATCAGTAATACTCAACCAAGTGGCTCTTGTGTGGACATGATGCTGGCTACCGAGCATGGTTTTAGAGCGTGTAAATGGTTCCAAGTCCTTCACTGTGCAGTTATGTACCCCCATACAGAGAGGGGGGGGGGGAGGGAGAGAGGAAGAAAGAAAAAATAAGGCCTTTAAAATATTTCTGTCCTGGTGTCCTTTTCCATCCCCTCTCTGCTCCATTTTCTAAACAGTGGGGTCAACCTGACATTTCCTAGAGGGCCGTTCCTGTCGGCTCCAATCACCTTTTCCCAGATGCTGACTCAGCCCACCTTCACACCACTAGCTGGTAGCCATACGAGGAAACCTTCACATTCTGCAAATTTTATGTCCTGAGTAGAACAGGCTCCAGGCCAATTTCCTTAAACAGAACAGATTTTCAGACATTTAGACAATCACGTTTCTAATTACAGGGGGCCCAGAAAATACATATTATTTCAGACTTGGATGGACTGTTTGATCCCAAGTGAAAATCTCTTACTGTGTCACCCAGATGACTATCATATACGAGGGCCATGATAATTATTCCTGTTGTAGCAGAGCATCACTCTAACTTGAAAAGGCAAGCTCTTAAGAAGACTGCTATAAATAGAGTCAAGTTTTAGGCAAACTAACAAAATCAGGGGGATGAGGGGGAAGGGGTAGGAATCAATCAGAGTTTAAATTTCCAGCCTTTGTGACTTTGATTATCTGCCAGCTTTTTCTGCATCAGCTGCTGGATAAAGGCCACACAGAGAATATTAGACAACCGAGGGAACTTTTCTCTTTCAAAGGCTTATCAAGGGTCAATGGAACAGACTTGAACAATTTGGAAAGGATGGCATACTGTATTCTGCTTGAACCCTGGTAGATAATGATCTTTTTCTTGCTGAATTCATTAGGACAAAGTTAAAAGTAAGTAACTACCTCACAGTAAAATCAGAACCCTAAAGTCAGAACTCAGTGATGTGGGGAGATGCTCCTGCTGGTAAAATGCTTGCCACGGGAGCGTTAGAACCCGAGTTTCCTCATTGGTGCACACACAATAAAGCACAGCAATGTGCATCTGTGATACAAATTCTATTTTTTTCTTTATTAGGAAATTTTTTATTCATTTTACATACCAACCACAGGTTCCCCTCTCTTCCATCCTCCCAACCCACCCTCAGCCTTCTCTCCCCAATCCACCCCCCCACCCCCTCCTCCAAAAAGGTAAGTCTTCCCATGGAGAGTCAGCCTAGCCTGGTACACTCAGTTGAGGCAGGTCCAAGCCTCTCCCCCGGCACCAAAGCTGTGCAAGGTGTCCCACCATAGGTAGTGGGCTCCAAGAAGCCAGTTCATACACCAGGGATGGATCCTGATCCTACTGCCAAGCTACACAACTGTCTTGCTTATACAGAGGGCCTAGTTCAATACCGTGGAGGCTCGTATTGGTCTAAATTTCATGAGTTCCCACTAGTTTGATTTGGTTGTCTCTGTAGTTTTCCCCATCATGATCTTGATGCCCCTTGCTCATACAATCCCTCTTCTCTCTCTTTGACTGGACTCCTGGAGCTCAGCCTGGTGATTGGCTGTGGATCTCTGTATCTGTTTCCATCAATAACTGGATGAAGGCTTTATGATGACAGCGTATTCACCAATCTGATTATGAGGTAGGCCAGTTCAGGCACCCTCTCCACTGTTGCTAGTAGTCTAGGCTAGCGTCATCCTTGTGGATTCCTGGGAATTTCCTTGACACCAGGTTTCTCACTAACCCCATGATGTCTCCCTCTATTAAGATATCTTTTATTGCTCTCCCACTCTGTCCTTCCCCCAGCTCAACCATCCTGTTCCCTCATGTTCTCATCTCTCCATCCCCTACCCTCTATCCCCCACCCCTGCCCATCCCAGTTTACTCAAGAGATGTCATTTATTTCCCCTTCCCAGGGCAATCCATGTATCCCTCTTAGGGTCTTCCTTGTTACCTAGCTTCTCTGGAGCTGTGGGTTGTAGTCCAGTTAACCTCTGTTTACATCTAGTATGCACTTATGAGTGAGTATGTACCATACTATCTTTCTGAGTCTGGGTTACCTCACACAGGATGACATTTTCTAGTTCCACCCATTTGCCTGAAAATTTCATGATGTCATTGTTTTTTACTGCTGAATAGTACTCCATTGTATATATGTACCACATTTTCTTTATCCATTCTTCAGTTGGAGAGCATCTAGGTTGTTTCCAGGATCTGGCTATTATGAATAATGCTGCTATGAATATAGTTGAGCAAGTGTCCTTGCAGTATGATTGAGCATTCCTTGGGTATATGGCCAGGAGTGGTATCATTGGGTCTTGAGGTAGATTTATTCCCAATTATCTAAGAAACCACCATACTGATTTCCAAAGTGGCTGTACCAGTTTGCATTCCCACCAACAGTGGAGGAGTGTTCCCCTTGCTCCACATCTTCTCTAACACAAGCTGAAATCAGTGTTTTTGATCATAGCCATTCTGACAGGTATAAGATGGTATCTCAGAGTCATTGTGATTTGCCTTTCCCTGGTGACTAAGGTGTAATCCAAACCCTTACGCAGAAGGATTGCTGGGGCTTGCTGGCAGCCAGCTGACTTGGAGGAGTTCGGTGAGAGACCCTGTCTCAGAAGATAAAGTGGAAAGTGATGGAGGAAGGTACCTGTCATTGACCTCTGGCCTCTACACATGGCACATGCGCGCGCGCGCACACACACAAACACATACATGCAGGTACATGCACACACAAATCAGAGCCTAAGACAATGCTGGTACATGAAACACATTGAAATTATGCTCTTGAGGGAAAATCAGCAAAGGTTAGGGGTGCAGGCATGAAGGATAGTAAAGAGGATGAGATGAGCAAGGATGTAGTCCCACTTAAAAGCTAGTCTTGACCTAATACATGATTCCACACCACAAAATTACTTATTGATCACTTGATCAAGGGAGCCGTTGGTAGGGTCCTTCCCTACCCATTAATCATTGGGAGCCCTTCACTGGGGTGAAGATCAACTCCTGCAAGCTGCAGCTTCCAATAGACATCCTCTAGAAAAGGCCAGCTGTGGGTCGTTAGCAAGCCAACACTCATAGCTGGTGAAGAAAACACGAGCCTTGGAGGGTCCGTATAGGCCACTCACAGTGTCCACTACATTCACAGTTAATGAAGAGTGGATGATGGGCCTTGGGTACCCACATGAGATGCCCACAGCATCCACCACAGTTACAGCTGGTGAATACACAGTCACCACCAGCTTGCTAATGACAAATCACTCACAAATTAGGAAAACATCCAGAGTTCAGTCAGATGTTAGACAGACTGAAAAGGTCGCCCCAAGAATCCACAGGTGAAGTCACTAAGATAAAATGGCTGGCACCCTTAGCCCGTTGCCCTGAATTGAATTGCACCCTATGACTTGTGCTTCCTTTGCTTGTTAACAATCCACAGCCCCCGACATAATGTATCCTTAACCTACTTTGGTGCTCTTAATTCAGAATTATTCCTTCTTCCCGCATGGGGGGGAAAGCTGCCAGTTTTGAGAATACCCATTAAGTTAAAGGCATAAGGCAGAATGCTAACATTGGACTTGAAGCAAAAGAATTGGACTTTATAAATCACAGAGAGCATTTCTTTTTAATGGAAGAATAAAGTTTCCAAGTGAGGGATTGGGGCGGGGAAGGAAGTTACCTTTTCTAAAGTATAAAATTTATTTGTGTCTGATGAGCTCTGCTTTATGGAAATTTTTCACCCAGTAGGAAATGCGCATGTCTGTTGTGACCCTCCCTGTTTCTCAACTGTGAGCACTGGGAATTGTAATCACACCGTAGGTGATTTTTCCCTTCTCTCCTCTCTGACTTTGTGCTGGAGATTGGGAGTAATTCACTTTTTCATGGTTGCTCTGTGGTATTCTGAGGCAATCAAAACAAATATAAGCCTTTATTACCCAACAGGTAGATGGGAAATCAGAAGACAAAAGGCTGGAGAATTTGGTAGTCCTTTTACAGATGAGCGTTTTGAAGTTACATGCAAACACACATGTGCACACAGATACATGCATGCTACACACATATGCACCCATGTAACATGCACTCATACATATATGCACACATAATAAAAAAATCTTTAGATGCATATTTCTGGTTGCTAATTTTCCTCCTCACTTGGACATCTAAAGAGCAGTCCATTTTATATTTTAATTCATTTAAAAAAAAAAGGAAAGGAAAGACATACCTATCTCTTTGTTTCTTTCTCCTCTGGCCTAATCAATGAGAAGGCATTAAATATAATTGTTTCCAAATCTTAACTGGAAATGTCAGTTTGATCACAAAAGGCTTTGTTCAAAGGGCATGGGAGTCCATGCAGAGGGTCACCAGCACTATTTTCCACGGGGACAGTTTGATTTCTACATCTCAGAGACCAGATATTTGTCCTGGATTCTGCAGCCAGCCTAAGGCAGTGGGAGATTTTTTTTCTGAAGCCAAACAAATCTCCCTGTCTCATACTGATCCAACCTAATTCTAGCCACCCAGCCTACACATTATATATTTCCTATTTTGAGAAAAGCATTCCTGGAACAGGGAGTGGGCAGTAGACTCAATTCTACTTCCCACTAAATTGAGACACCTTAAAGATAAGAAAAGCCGCACTTTCCGTGACAGGGAAGAAGCAGCCTGCTTGCTCCTGTGAAAAATCACCAACTAGGGAGCGGAGGGTGCGAGGAGAGCGGTGGATTGACTTCCGGTTTCAGGACAGCTCTGAGCTCTTGCACAGCTCAACCTGGCTTCCTCCTCTTACCCCTCAGCACCCGCCGACATCCTTAGAGAAACAGTCCCCCAAGGGCTAGAGGCAGAATTTTGCTGTGCCATCCACACTAGATTTGTGAGTTGCCATTGGTTCATGGGCCCGCGGTGCCTTATCAGTGCATGGCCTCATCACTGCAGTTTTAACAGCAGGATCCAGCGATGGGTCTCATAGTCACAACTGCCTGCCGACCTTCTCAGGGGGCGGTAGGCAGGGTCAGTTTTCTTCATATTTCAATAGTTACTATATGATTTCTGGGGTTCAAATTCTGGCTTGAAAGCATGAATGGCAGCCGTTTTTATTTTCTTATTGGTACACGGATATGATACTTTGTTTTTACTGTTCTTTTTTGGAGGAAATCAATGAATGGACTTAGGAAATACCAGTAAGGGAGAAGAGGAAGGGAGGAAGAGACAGGGGACTTCATACTAAAATATTGCAAGAGTTCACAAAAATGTTAGTACTAGTTTTCAAAATCAACACTAATAGACATTTACCTCTTTAAACGCGCCCGAGTCCAGTCTCATAACAGAAAATTTCATCTCTGCAGAAGTGCAACCGAGGAAAATGAAAGGCAAGTAGACAAGAGCTAAAGCCAGAGGCATGGCCGCCTTGCTAATAGAATTAGCAGACATTTATTTTGTTTTTACAGGTGCCAGACGCTGTTAAGATTTCAAGTATGCAAGTGTTATCGCTTCCAAAACAGGAGCTCCAAACTCATAGGTGGGATTGAAGCCCAGCTGGAATATTTACTAGCTGCATGAGTTCTTAAATATATTTAAACCTCCCCCAATGTTTCCATTTGTTCATTTTAAATAGGTATTAAAAATAGTTCCCAACTCATTTCCATTCTAGAGAAGAGATAGCCGCACTCTAATGTTCAATGCAGCATTATACACAGTAGCAAAAAAAAAAAAAAAAAAAATGTAGCAACAATTTAAATGGTCATTGATAAATAAATATGTGGCGTACATATAATTCCAGCCTCAGAGAGCAGAGACAGCAGGCCAGAGCATGCGAGCTAGCAAGCTTGACAGTATTAGTGAGTTCTGCATTTGATTGAGAGCCCCTGCCTCAGAGAACAAAGTAGAAGAGCAAGAGAAATTGAGTCCCAGCAACAACCTCAAGCATCCACGTGCATTCACACATACCTGCACATATTCCCACATACATGCAAAAATATAACTTGTGGGGCCCACAGAGGCTCCCTAGTAAGGCCTGACTCGGTGTCAGATTCTCGGAGCTTGATTTAGCCAGCAGGGCTGCATCATAGGATGATTTGGCCAGGAGCATGGTTATCGGGTGTTTTGAAGGGTCTACACTCGGCTGTGCATTGTGCTTTGATCTTGAAAGGGGGGGGTCTCTTGCCTCTCCCCTGAGTAGTGTATAAAAAGCCCATTAGAATAAAACTCTGGGCAGCTGGGTATTGACCCAGGGCCTTCCCAAAGCTATCCTGTGTCTCTCTGTCTTTCTCTTAATCTCCACCTATATTTCTAGCATAATACTTACTCATTCCTCTCTCCTCCCCCCAAGAACCCTTTGAGGAGTTGGAGCCAGACTCCAACAATAACTATACTGTCTGTCATACCAGCCATGCACAACACAGCACCAAAAAAATGTAAAAAGGAGAAAAGCTGAAGAATGTGTTCCACCTGAAGTAGGAGGAAACAATCCTGTTATTTACGATAAAATGACGAAGTTGAGGACATCGCGCTGAGAGGAATAAGCTAGTCACCGAAAGACAAATGTGGTGCTGTTCCTCAGCAGCGGCCTTCAGAGTTGAACTTAGAGAAGCAAAGGGAGGGAAGGAAGGCGAGATGGGCCCAGGTGGTTCAGTCAACAAAATCTGCACTACAAAAGAAGCGCTTGAGAATGGCTGAGCAGGGTGCCAGCACCAACAGGACACCACCCACACACACACCCCCACCCCACACACCCCTGCACTGTACAGTTAAAAGCTGAGTAAGAGGGCAGGCACATCTCGCATCCAGTGTTCTGCATCAATAGGAAAATAAAACTTTTAAAGAGAAAATCCTCCCCTTCCGGGATGTTTTGAGGCTATGTGAATGAATATATCAAGCAAAACGTGGCAAACGGAAGGAGCTTTTTAAGTGCAGGCCAACGCCGTTATCTACTTATTAAAGATGAAAAGGATGAACTTCAAAAGGTTTAGTAAAATTCTCAGGGCCACAAGGTGAATAACAAGCAAACCTGGAATCTGGATTCGGGTTGCCCGTCTCGAGAGCCCACTGGTGTGAGGAGCAGACCCTCGGTCCTGAGGAGCAGACCCTCACTCCAGGGTGGCTCCTGCGGCTTGGACTGGAGATGGCCAGATACTGCAGAACTACACAGCCACAAGACGTCAGTGAATTGTTTTTGGTCAGCCACTTGTGGCCAAGCATGAGAGTAAGGAAACAGGTCCTGGTCCCGGCAGAGTGGCTGTGCCGCGTGTTCGAAGGCGGTATGGAAAAGACCCTCTTCTGTGCGAAGGCTTAACCCAGGGAAAGCTGTTTCCCGAAACTAGATTCTCAGATGACACTCACCCCTGCATCTCAAGTATGACATCCATCCCTGCCCCTCGCAGACAGTAATCACCCCTGCATCTCAAGTATGACATCCATCCCTGCCCCTCGCAGACAGTAATCACCCCTGCATCTCACATATGACACCCGCCCCTGCCGGTCTCAGATGACACCCACCCCTGCATCTCACATGACCCCTATCCCTGCCCCTCTCAGGCAATACCCACCCCTGCATCTCACATGCGACACCCACCCCTGCCAGTGTTTGGACCAAAGGCCCCACACATTAGGGTAGTACTCCACCACTGAGGTTTATTCCTAGTCCCCCTTTTTACTTTTTATTTTGAGACAATGTCTTACTAAGTTCCCTAGGCTAGGCTAAACTCAGTTTGTTCTCCAGGCAGTGTTTGGGGGGTCTGAGGTGGGTGGAGTCAGCAGCCAAGGCTGCTGCATTGGTCCTAGCCACACAGTTTAGCAGTTTAAAAATCTCTCTCCTGGTCAGAGAAGGATCATAGATTCACAATAACACAGATTCAGATGAAATAAAACTCTAGACAGTTTACAGTGTGCGTAAAAATGTATGTAGGCTTGGGAGAGAGAGGGAAAGGAGCATATGCAGTTATATAAAAAATAGTTTTAAAAAATAAAGTTTTTAAAGAGACAATAAGAATAATATAAAAAGTTAAGCCACATAAAGATGGAAATTTTAACTGGAGAGAAACATTTGATTGTAAAGGCTGCTGAGTTTATATATATATATATATATATATTAAAGGTACCTTGACTTCAAAATTTATGTCTAAGGATACAATGCTTTGAAAAAGAGGTTCTGCTTTTGTTTCCACAGAAGATGAGAACCTGGATTGCTTCTAGGCTAATATGGTTTGATCAGCCAAGACCCCCTGAAAGGTCTCTGATGACACCATGGCCCAGATGATCCAACATCCAGAACAGCTCCAAGGTAACTGGCTCAGACATTACAGCCTCACAGACTATTCCAGTCAGGACTTGACCATAATTCTTAATTTTCTCAGGATCTCCTAAAGATTGCCAGCACTCCCATCCAGCAGGAAGTAGTATAAGAAGCTACACCCAAGTTCCCAAAATATGTTTATAAATGTTTATTTTTATTTAAAATATTTTTATTTTCTTTCTAAAGAAGAAAAGGGGATATTATAGGTATGATAGGATAAAGAATAACAATTTGCTTAAAATGTTTTACATTGCTATGGATTTTAGTTTATTGATACAAATTTAAAGCTAATTTTATTATACTATATGTATATTTCTACTCTTGTTTAAAGTATTATGTTTGTGCAGCTCATTTGAAATTATAATGTGTAATTAAGAAATACAGATTAATAATTAGTCATCTATGATCAAACTCATAGTTATTTTAGTTAAGTTTTCTAGGTATACATAGATATATTTCAGATAGATGGGTAGTCTTCAAACACTTCAAAAACCTACAGAATATGGCATTTAAAATGTTTTAAAAACTTAGACTTTTCTGGACAGTGAGACACGTCTGCTCCTGGCAGCACCAATTTACTTCAAAGAGAAAGATGGGCATTTAAGACACACTATATGGAGTTTATCTTCTTCTTGGCAAAAATAGCCATGTGGGCAAGAAACTGCTCTTGCCTGGACTGCTGATAATATTATATAAACTGAACATGCAGGACCCATAAGAAGGTAACCACTGAACTTTGCAAGGTGAAATGGTTCTTCAGGTTCCTGATTCACAGAGGAGACTGCCAAATATTCTACAGGACACAGGGAGAAGAGACTAAAAAATTCTAGGCCTATTGGCTGAAGATGGATGCCCCAATGTTACAGAGGAACTTTGGATGACTGTCCAGGCAGGCAGCTGTCTCTATCATTTCCAGAATTTTGGAAGCGGCTCACAATGCTTTTCCTGTTTACTTAACGTAATAGTGTATCCTTCCAGAGTCTTTGATGTAGTTGAAGACTAGATAGTTATAATTATAGTTTTCCTTAGTCATGATAAAAGACAAATTAGATATGAAACTTTAGACTCACAAATATAGAATAGATGATAGAATATTTTCTTTAATTTTGCCAAATACAAATAGACTAGATATTATAACTGTAATTCTTGCTTGATAACTGTTCTATTAAATGTAATTTTACTATGTTAAAGTTAAAACCTTCCTTTTTGATTAGACAGAAAAGGGGAAATGCTGTGGGATAATGCTCTTGTACACTAGTATAATAATAATACTACTAATAATACAATAATAATATAATTTTATATATTAAATTAAATAATAATTTAATGATATATTACTAACAATAATTTAATAATACTGATTGGCCAGTAGCCAGGCAGGAATTACAGGTGGAGTGAGCAGACTAGGAGAATGCTGGGAAGGAGAAAGGAGAAGCAGGGGAGATGCCAGCCGACTGTCCAGGGAGCAACATGTAATGGCACACAGGTAAAGCTACTGAACACATGACAACATACAGATTAACAGAAATGGGCTGAGTTTAGTTATAAGAGCTAGCTAGCAAGAAGCTTGAGCCATAGGCCATGCAGTTCATAATTAATATAAGCGTCTGTGTGTTTATTTGGGTCTGAGTGGCTGCATGACTGGGCGGGACACAGGGAAAGTTCCAGCTACAGTACTCTACCACTGTGGTTTCTCCCTAGTCCCCTTTCTGCTTTTTATTCTGTGACAACATCTCACTAAGTTGCCCAGGCTAGGCTACACTCAGCTTGTAGTCCAGGCAGGCCTTAAACATGGGGGTCCTTGGCCTCCCAGGAGTTAGAACTACAGGCCTTAACCACCAGGCCCAGCTCCATGAATTCTTAAAACCATGAATTAATACTTTAGCAAGGGCACATTTCACAGAAAGCAAATAGAAACTAGTCTATATGGAGAAGTATATGCAAGTTCCTAACTAATCCTTTTTTTTCCCCCTTTGGTTTTTTGAGACAGGATTTCTCAGTGTAGTTTTGGTGCCTGTCCTGGAACTCTCCCTCTCTCTGTACACCAGGTTGGCCTTGAACTCACAGAGATCTGCCTGGCTCTGCTTCCCAAGTGCTAGGACTAAAGGAGTGCACCACCACCGCCCAGCTCCTAATCTGTTCATTTCATACACACACTGTGTCATTCACTCCATGGTACTGAATCCCCCTGAGTCCCTCCCATACCTCCCTGAAGCAAAACTATTAGCTTCCTTTTATAAAGGAGACCTAAAGAATTCAGATGACAGGATCACAAAATGGCAGAGGGAGAATTTAACTCGTGTTTTCTCGGTTCCTTGTTTTAACCAAGAAATAAGCATTGGCTTATCACTTTTATTGTGGTGCTGTATTTTACATGAGATGCGTTTCATGGATATTTAGGTAAAGCTCCTCACTCGTGTAGTAGTATTACGTTAGCACTGCTTGTCACGCATAGAGAGAGACTCGGTGAGCACAGTTTTTCCTACTAGCCATACAACTGACACAATCTTCAACTGTAAATACTTGTACATCTCTTATATGCCGTTCAACTAAAGAACCGAGAGGGGTTATTATTCCCATGTTAACTGATAGAAATTCTGAGACTTGTAGAAAGTGACTTGCTCCAGTTAAAAGATTTTAAAGTAGCTTTGTGGGCCTCGTTCTCCAAAGTTTTCATCACAATTCATCCCCTACCTTTGGTAACACTTTCAAAAATAAGTGACTAGAAAATATGGAGATGGCCCAGTGGTTAACAGTATTTCTCTGCATACATGAGGACCTGAGTACTCATATAAAAAGCTGACCATGGCTTCATGGTCTTGTGATTCCAGATTTGGGGCACAGAGACAGATGGATCCTGAGATCTCTCTAGCCAGAGCACTAGAAGAAATGGCAAGCTTCCAATTCAGTGAGACACCCTGTCTCCAGAGAGTAAGACAGAGAGCGTTAGGGCAAGAAATCCAGCATCCTACTCTGGACCATGTATGCATATAGGCACACATAACCCATACCCACATATACATACCACATGCCGTGCACACACACAAAGCAGTATAACAATCCAGCATCTTTTCTACAAATATAAATCATTGACATCTGCATGCTAGTATTCCAGATGTCCATATAGACTTACAAACTATATTTCCATTGAGAAACTTATTAACATAAACCCATGAAGCTGGCAGGATTTATTGACACCTTTGAGTCCAATTCTAGATAAGTCACAAATATCACAAACATATGTTTACAGGCTGTGGGTAGCTAGATGATCAAAAATGCTACCACGCTCTTGGTAGGAGAACAAGAGACTGGAAGAGAAGCAGAAGTTATATGAAGTGTGGTCATTAAGAATGCAATGGATGGGGGCTGGAGAGATGGCTCAGCAGTTAAGAGCACTGGCTGCTCTTCCAGAGGACCCAGGTTCAATTCCCAGCACCCACATGGCAGCTAACAACTGTCTGTAACTCCAAGATCTGACCCCTCACATGGACATATGTGTAGGCAAAGCACCAATGCAAATAAAATAAAAATAAATTTAAAAAAAAGAATGCAATGTATTTGTTCCTGACTATAAAGAGATGAAAAAGAAAAAGACATCAGATACAACCAAAATATCTGCCACACCCAGAAAGCACCCTAGGACCTGATCAGGACTGTCCTTAACTCAGCTTTAGCCTAGAATGGAGCACTCAAGGCTGAAAACGCCAACGTGTCTTTGTGTCTTCTTCCTTCCTAGGGGCGGGGGGGGGGGAGTTGGAAAAAAAGAGGGGAGGGAGACATAGAGAGAGAGAGTGCCCAGGGAGGGAGGAACGAGCTTGCTTTGATGCCCAGTACATGGTCACACAGAGGTCTCCGCCGTCCATGAAATGCAGGCACTCCCTGTGCCAGCTGAGAATCCCAGTCTCATAATGGCCACTCAAGAAATGCTCATGGGATGAAGAGCCTAGAGCTCTCAAAGTGATGGAGATGACATCACTCCTGCCCTGGAGGGACTTGCAATTGAAAACTTCTGACACTAACACAGACAAAAATCGACAGGCTATTCAGATAATGCACCGAGAACTTGGAGCAATCAAATAAGTACATAGTCTGATTTCTTTAAAACATCGCTTATATTGTAATCACAGACTGCTCAATTCCCAACCTTCCTATGAGTAACCTGGGTTCACAGACTATTAAAACAAAGTCACAATACATTTGGAAAACAGCCTTCAGCAACATAAATATGAAGCCATTTTGAGCGGAGATGAGTAGGCTGTCTTGATGGAACCATTAGAAGGCATTTGTGAGTGAGTTGTGCATAAGAATTTCCTCTCGATTCTTTTGAAAGGTAAGTAAAATCTAAACTCGGCAGCTGAACTAGTCTCCACTTGGACACAGATTTAATTATTCTGGCTAGCTCAGAGGAGATCTAATGATTCTAATGGATTCTTAAACTGCTCTAAGTGCTTCTCCACACTTGGCTGTGTCCACAGCCACAATAGACTGAATTATCTCCATATGGAGAGGAAGCTGCACTGGGGTCAACAGGCCGTCTGACAACACTGCTTCTGGACACAGCACAGCCTCTCTCGGCAGCTGATGTCCCTACCTAATGGCCTACACGCCCTTGCGGCTAACTCCCTGCCACACCCCCTCTTCTCCGCCGTGGTCCCCGGCATGCTTCTGCAGAGAAACCTACCACATTGTCTGAAAGTCTTCTAGTAAAGTCTTCTGGGATTGCTCCTCAGTCTGCTGCCCAGTGAGAAGCCCTAAAATGTAAAGAGGAGAGAAATGAGCTTGTGAATACAGTCTGGAGAGGTCAGACTAAATATGGTGTTAAAGGTGGTCTCAGGAGTAATATTGTTCGTGAGGCAGACGTGAGCATTTCCACTAAGGATCAATAGTGAGCCCATTTGCACTGAGCTCATTGTTCAATGTGTTTCTGTGCCCTTCCCTGGCTGTGTGCACTTTCTCGTCTACATAAATACCTGTGGCTGTCTGTGTCTTAGGATGCCGATGCGGGTCCTGTTGTCATCCTGGCCTGAGAGCTGGAAGGACCAGTGCATTAGCATCCTTCCCTCACACCCTGCATCCAGGCAAAGACTTTCCCAGCACAGCAGTTCTAAGTGTGCTTTCCCTCGGTGCCTTTGACTCCACAATCAATGGAGCTCTGAAGCGCCAGCTCCATATAAGCCAGCCCCTCTCTGTGGGCAGAATCCCCAGGGAGAGTCTCCCAGCAGCCCAGACCTCTGCAGACCCAGCCACGGGAAACCCTGCAGACTCTGTATATCGAATCTTCTGCCTGATACACTTGCAGATGTCAGTCTTTCTGCATCAACCTCGGGCTTCCTACCTTTCTCCATCTGTTCCACCTGTCCAGGGCCGTGAAGCAGCGTCACAGCAGGCAATGTGTTTTAAAGGGGGGTGGGAGGTACCGCGTAGTGGGAGGGTCGCGGACAGGCACTGCTTCCGCTTGCAATCTGGCCTTTAGTAGGAAATTTCATCAACCTCCGAACCTCAGGTATCCTGTGGACAAAGAGTGCAAACGGTGATATTCAGCTTGAATGGGTGTCATAAAATTAAAATTGGGGGCTAAAGAGATGGCTCAGTCTGGAATGTGTGTGCTTGCCGTGTAAATGTCAAGGCCTGGGTTCAGATTTCCACGGCATGTGTGAAACATCTGGACCCAGCACCAGTCCCCACCAGAATCCCAGCACCGGGGTGATGAGGCAGCACCTGGGAGGGGAGGGGAGGGGGATATCGTGGGGCTTTCTGACCAGCTAGTTTAGCCAAAAGAGGGCGTTCTAGGGTCAGTAAGAGATACTGTCTCAAAAACTAAGGTGGAAAAGTAATTGCGAAAGACATCTGGTGTCTGGCCTAAGCGCGCGCGCGCGCGCGCGCGCGCACACACACACACACACACACACACACACACACACACACTAAAATAAAATCTGGAAAGAACCTTGCTCATATTGGACGTGCTCTAAGGTAGCCATTTTTATTTATTCTAATAAAAACCAACTAGTTCTAGAAGCTGGGGTTCAGGCATTCTATCTAAAAGAAAATTCTCCAAGTAATTCTAGGTTAGAGAAAAGCAGAGCTAACAACAATTACATAAAGCAAGGGAACGTGCAGGAGGCGGGGAGGGGAAGGGATGAGCGGGGCACAGACCGCCCCAGAAGGGGAGTAGCCGCTCTGCAGAGAGCAGACGACTTCGGTAGGAGCCTGAACCCACACTTCCTCTGTCCACCCAGAATTTCAGGAGCAGCCTGGCCTTTCCACCGCCTCTGGGCTTCAGCCCTGCCTCTCAGCACATCCGTGGACAGTGTGCTGGCAACAGATTTACAACAGTGTGCTGCTGAGGGAAATCTTTGACTGGGGCAAGCTGCAATATGACCCCTTTCTCCTTCAAGTTTATCATCAATCAATGGTGCTCTGCCAGCTCTATCAGAGGATCCTAATCTCTTTTGCCCTTACGCTTCGAGAAAAGATTAGGCAGCAGTCAGGAGCGTCTGACCTGTGAGTTCACAAGGACTTTTCACACAAGGGCGAGCACCTGGTAGGCGTCCAGGAAGCATCAGACTCAAGGGAGAGTAAATAGTGATTGGTTGCAGGCGCTTTATGTCCCAGGGAAAGAAGAAAGAATTTCCTGTGACTCGACAAGGATGTTCGAGTCCTAGAACCTCCCAATGCTTTCTCCTGTGTTTGAACATAACTCTGTAAGATAATATTAGGATTCATGTAGCCCCACTTCGCTCCATTGATGGTGAGGATCGCACCTAAATGAGTGACTGAGCCTGAGTAAATGTCACGGCAGTCACTCTTCAAAGGAACTGTGGGCTTGGTGGCTTGCCCTTCCCTCCCACTCCTGATCACCTCCGGGAGTGGCCACTGAAGGGAGCTCACTGTCACTGCCCCACATTTCACCGTTTCCCATGTGCCTTTAAGGAATCACTCTTGATCTCAGTCATAAAATTGGAAAGCCACACAACTGACAAGAAGATCCCCCAAGGCAGCTGAAATATGGGGTAGATTGAAACCGACAGTTAATTTGTAGCAGTAAAAAATAATGATATCATCATAAAAACAAGTTTAAGATTAGACTGGGCTCAAACACTGTGCGCCCACAGGATATATAGATGGGTATTGTCAAGCTTAAAAAACAAAGCAAAACAAAACCGAACCTCCGGCTTCACCGAGCGCTCGCCGTGTGCTCTTCTATGGTACACTACCGCCATCTGCTGGCTAGAGCCAATAAAAAGTCTAGCATTCCCTAAATCCTGGAATATTCCACTCCTCAGAGCCTGCTGTTAATTGCTATGCACACAGAAACATATTTTTAACCTCGCAATATCACTGGAATGGTACAAATAAGTCAGAGCTCTCTAGAATATCAAACAAATGAAAGAACCTAAGAGGCGAGAGATTGCCAAAAGCCCCCGACCCTGATCTGCCGGGCTCCAAGCTGCCCTTGCTGGGTTGAGTACATATCCAGCACAGTGCCTTGCTAGCCCTTAGCTCTCCCTACAAGCATTCCCCTTCCGTCTTCCTCCTCTCCAGCTGCCTTCTCTCCCAGGCATCCTACAACCGCACTTCAGTGATAGGCAAAGCAGCAGCTCTCAGCTAAAAACAGCCTCCTCCTGCAGATCTTAGGGAGGAAACCACTGACACTTGTCTTGTTCAGGGAAAGCAAAGCCCCAGTTGAATTAAGTGAGGGAAGAAACCGTGGGCTTTCAAAACCCGCCCAGTAGCATTCTGCATGATTTCCTCGGGGTTTACCTTGCATTATGTCTGGATGCTCTAACTTGGCAACAAGTGTTCTTTAGAGGCAGAAAGGATAGAGGCTTTATACGCAAATAAAATCCAGCCGCTATAAAAGCCTCCTCATTTTATAGCATGTGCTCAATCTTACCATTTTAGACTCTCCGTTAGTATCACCACAAGCCTCAGGATGCCAAACTCACTGGGAATAAAGAAGCCCTTAGCAAATCTTCCTTCTTCACCTTGACTTGCGGTTTCTTTAATTGCCTACAATGTAAATTTTTTGCTCTGTTCACATGTAACAATTGTGCAATAGAACATTTTATGAAAGACTTTCACATTTTTACCTATTTAAAAACCTTATCTTGTCACTCACCTTCATACCCATTATTAGACGACAATTGCCTTTATGCAAAATACCTAGGTTTTGTTTGGTGGTGATGTTCCTCTGGGAAAGACCCTCAACCTGGTGTGGCAGAGACAAGCTGCATGTTGCAGGTCTGCGCATACCTGTGACAGTCATGATTCCAGGCTAAACTGTTGTCCTCCTGGACAGGATCATGCTTGAAGCCGCCTAAACCAGGAGCTCACTGTCCTAAACATTCTGAAATGTTCAGAGAACTCTGCATTCACCCGGCCGCCAACCGCCACCTGCTCCGTGCTACAACTCCATAAACTTAGGGTAAACACTGACTGAACAAGAGGCTTGAATAAAATTTCCATTTAAGTTATGTTAATATACTAAATGCATTTACAATCACTTTCTGCATGTTTTTGACGTCCAGCGCCATCGAAAGGGCCAACGTGAAATTACATAAAAATGTGAATTATCTGTCTTACCAAATAGCAAAGCATTTCAGCGAAGAATAATACCGTTTCAATCCTGGGACAAGAAAGCTTTGCTACTTACATAGAGGCGGTTTGGAGTAGCCCTTTCAGAGAAATCGTTTTCAAGGATTCTGCAGTTTGTACATCCCAACACTAGAGTTTCATCTCAAAAGAGGCATTGCTAAGGAATCCACAGTAGGCGTCATCCGATCTTGTCTGCCACAGGAAAGGCTTAAGTATTCAAACACGGCCTCCCTAAATGTGCCACTGTCCTTAACCTTGAAACCTGTAAGTGGCCTTACATGATACAAAGGACTTTGCAGATCAGAGTAAAGGTCTGGAGATGGAATGATTTACCGTGGCCTGTCTGGATGTGACCAGAGTAATCACAAAAAGTACTCGTAAGAAGAAAGCAGATACTTCAAAATCTCAGAAGGTGATCGGACAACAGGGGTTACAGTAATGCCTGGGAAGCAGAGGAATCGCCCCCTGAGCCAAGGAATGTAGGCAACCTCTTTGGCAGTGTTTCTCAATGTGTGGGTCGAGACCCCTCTGTCAAACCTCTATCCCTAAAAAATATTTACATTACAATTCATAACAGTAGCAAACTTACAGTTATGAAGTAACAAAGGAAATAATTTTATGGTTGGGGGTCACCACAACATTGAAGAACTGTATTAAAGGGTCACAGCATTAGGAAGGCTGAGAACCTCTGCCCTAGGGGCTAAAGGGGGAAACAGACGATTCTACAGCATCTCCCAAAGGATAGTGGTTACTCCAGAATGAAAGATGTATCGCTTAAAGCTACTAATGTATAACAATGTATTGGTGCCCCGACAGTAATGGCTGTACCAGATATCAAGATACAGAGATTGAGAATCTAGCCAGTTTAAGAGTGATTGAGGATCCAAAAGCTTACACAAGGATCTGAGCGTTGTTTTGTTTTGCTTTAAGATTTTACACTAATGTTTTTCTTTTGATGGTGATGCTTTTTAAATGTCAGTATAATGATGTCATAGATCATCTGGGAGACATCTTCCTTCAGTTACGCTGTGATCTCACTGCCCAGGTTTGCGTTTGTAGTGGCGTTAGTGTCAAGGGCAGGTCCCAGCAGTCCCCACGTCAGCCCGAACAGGGTTATTAGTTGGCAAATGTCTGTCAGTGCCACACTGACACTGGAGCTTCCATCTTTTTTATCTAGTGAGAATAAATTTAGTGGGAAGGAGGTTTGTTCAAAGTTGCATCAACACCATATTTTAAAGTACACTGGTAAATTGATTGACCCAGGAAGATAATGGGCCATTGCTTTGATAAGAGTTTGTTATCAGAAGATATAATAACCATGACACAGAGATTGTTTCCTCCGGGCCAAAACAAGTGATTTTTGACAAGAGAGAAAATATATAACAGATATCGCCTGCTGCCAACCCTCAACCAGCACTTTCAGTGGAATTTTAATTATGCCGACTTCATGTCTAAACTCAACATTGTAGATTTGTCTTTGGGTTTATCTTATTTTTTCTTTTTCTACACAGGAGGTAAGAACATAATAAGATGATAGACAAGCCCTGAAAAAGGCGGAAGAATTTGTTTTTCTCTTTGAAAACGGACTGTACATTTGCTCAAGTCTGTAAAATATGGACTCCTTTAGTTATAGAACTTCCTTCTCATGCAGCAGCGTATCACTACAAACCATGGTGTAGAGGCTGCGGAGACAGCTCACAGGTGAGAGTACTGCATTTATTCTGTAAGTAGGAGACCCTCAGTTCAACCCCCCCACCCCCCCACCCCACAACCCCCCACACCCCGCACAAAGGCAAGCATAAGTGCATGCGCTCAGAGCCCCAGTACCGGGTGTTGGAGACAGGTAGACCCTGGACGCTCCTCAGCCAAACAGCAAATTCCTGGCTTAAAGACAGACCCTGTCGCAATAAAGTAAGGTAGAAAGTGACAGGGAAGGCAGTCAAAGTCTCCTCTAGTCTCCACATGCAGCACACAAATACACACTCATGTACACACATGCATGCATGCAGAGAGACACACAAACACATGTGCACACACATACAAGAAAGAAATAACATAGGAAAACATTTAATAAAATGGTAAGGTGAAAATGTACTGATGAAATGGAAGGTAGTTACAAACTGTTACAGGAAGACACTAACAATGAAAAAGAAAGAATAGAAATACACACCGCTAAATGTTAATGCGTCGCTGGTTTATTTTCCTTCAGCTTTCTGACATTTTCAAAAGCTTTAACAATAAATACTGCCTTTACAGTGAGAAAATAGATCTTTGAGTAATAAATATGAGGTCAAATGCTGTTTTTCTTGGTGCCGATTCCAGAGTATGCTTAAAATTCAGAATAACAATTTACTCTTGATCTCTGAAAAACAATCTTTGTGAACAAGATATCGTCACACAGTCCCTTAAGAGAGACAGAGGTCCAGTGAGATCAACTGATGGAATCAATCAGGTGTGCCCAGAACAGCTGTGGGGTGGCCACAACAGTGCATGTTCACACATATGTGTATGTACACATGTATAGAACTTCCAGGAAACCTCTTTCCTACTGTTCAAATTGTTTAGTTATTGCTAAGTCATCTTTCTTGGTTAGAAGACACCTTTTCTTCCTGGGCTACCACACTTTCTCACATTCCCATCAGCTAACATTTGCAGTCCATGATCTTAAAACTGAAGAAACAAGGAAATAACCCTGGAGCAAGGGCTGGAGAGATGGCTTGGCTGTTAAGAGCATTTGCTCTTGCACAGGACTTGGAGTCAGTTCCCAGCACCCAAATGTTGGCTCACAACCACCTGAAACTCCAATTCCAGGCTGTCCAATGCCCTCTCCTGACCTCTGCAATACATTCACATAGTGAACATGTTCAGACAAAACACCTCATACACATAAAATAAATCAATCTACCATTCAGGGATTCTGTCGCAAATTTTTACTATAATTTCAAATTGTTGTAAAGGATGTGTTTGCCAACATCCTTCAAGCTAAGACATACTTTAAACATGGCAGCCCCTCAGAGCTGGGGCTCTCATTCATTAAATGTATAGAGATTGTCTATCAGAGACCTAACTGGCAAAGCTCATCTTCATTGTCAAACCGATAACCAAATCAGACAATCTCTGGCTCCTTTGTTTACTTTAAATAAACATGTTAAATATCATCATGTACATCCTTACCCATAAATCAAAATTCATTGGTCGATTGGAGAGGGAGACATGAATTTATTGCTGACGTGATATGAAAATGAGCTTATTAGACTTCTGCAATTCTATCTAGGCGTTCTACGTCCTGGTCTTACAGGAGTAAGGTCCTCTGGGATTCCACCACTGTATAGATGAAAGTGGGTGAGGGTGAGTCCGAGTGGGACTTTCCTATAGAGACCAGAAGTGTTTGTGAAAGGGGACAGAGCAGAAGCCACAGCCCCACAGCCATTCCTTCTGGCAGAATAGTTTGTGGAAAGCACACACATTTTGTCATTTTGTCTGAATCCATTCATGCTGCTGTAACGAAACACCAGAGACTTGGTTGTTTATAAGACTCAGACACAGGCATCATGTTTCTAGAAGCTGAGGGGTCCAAGGTCAAGCCTACAGCATGGTTAGATAGTAAGACTACATCTCCCAGCAGAGAGAAGTACTGTCTCCTCTTGGAGCAGACGATGTGGAGATAAGCTAACCAAATGTACACAGCCTCTTATGAGCACTTGGATTCACTGAGGAGAGGCTCTGGTGGCCTCATCACCCGGGACAGCACCAGCTCTTAACCCAGGCCACATGTAGCTGTCCTGGAGGAGATGCTCTGACACTACCACACACATGCCCACGAAGGATGGAGCACTCAATTCCTGTAAGGTTATCAATGGCAGTGCTTCTTTAAATTCACGAGATAAATTGTTCTGTTCAAACAAAGCTAGAAATGGGCAAAGTCGACAAACAAGTCTTGACAGCAGAACTTAGACTATACAACACTCAAGAGCATACAGGACCAGCTACCTCTTTCAATGATCTGAAGCATTTTCTCATGCAATCTGATGTTTTTCCATGACAAGATTCCACTGAATTGTCTCTTATTTCAATGATTTAAAAGATAAATTCTCCAAGATTTAGGTTATTAGGTTTTTGAAAGACATATGTAAATTATTCAATTATGACATCGTTTTCTAATTCCCCACCTCCATCTGTGATGGCTGGTTTTGTGTCAACTTGACACAAGCTGGAGTCACTGGAAAAGAGGGAGCCTCAGCTGAGAACATGCCTCAGAAGACTGACCTGTAGGCAAACCTGTAGAGTATTTTCTCAATTAGTGATTGATGGGGGAGGGCCCAGCCTATTGTGAGTGGTACCATCCCTGGGCTGGTGGTCCTGGGTTCTAGATGAAAGCAGGCTGAGCAAGCCATGAGGAGCAAGCCAGTAAGCAGCTCCCTCCATGGCCTCTGCATCAGCTCCTCCTCCAGGTTCCTGCCCTGTTTGAGTTCCTGCCCTGACTTCCTTCAATGGTGGACTAAGATGTGCAAATGTAAGCCAAATCAACACTTTCCTCCCCAACTCGCTTTTGGTCATGGTGTTTCATCACAGCAACAGGTGCCTAACTAAGGCACCATCCTTGGACTTCTATCACAGATATACAAAAGCTTTCATTAGGTTGTAGACTAGTGGGTAATAATTATTGTAATTACATTAAGTTTAATCAACCAACAAAAGAATTTGGTTCGTACTCTAGGCAGACACTGTGCTGCACTGTAACAAATTTGATATCATATCACTCCTTCATGCCCAAGAACTAATGAAAATGTCTGGAAGTGGATGAACTTATAAATAGTATACTGCCATTTGATCCTAGTATCACACTGTGTTTGAAATGGAATGTTATGACAACTACTCCCATTGAATAAATCTGTCCAATAGACTCACTAAAAATAAAATGTTAAAAAAAAAAATCTAACACCCCATCATCTTTTCTACATGGGAACTTGAACATCTCTGTACTTTCCCAAAGTCCCCAGCAGCCCAGCTGGCACTAAGAAGGTGTCATGTCTTGGTACCTACCTTCCTGACTACCCATCATTTTCACCACTATTCTGGATTCCAGCCATAAACAGCCTTCCTCCTCCCCAGCCACAGGGATTCCCATGAACCAGCCTCTTTTTGCAAAATGGTTTCTCCCCCCCCCCTCCCCTATTAGACCTACTCACCCTGTCAGGTCACAGCCCAGTATGAGAAGCCTGGGTCTGTGGTCTTGCAAAGCCTTGTACTATTCACAGTTTATAGTGAGATCACTGTTTCCTTCATTTGATCGGTGCCTGTGTCTTTCACAAGCGGGGATGACCTCTGAAGGGCACCATCTAAAAGCTTTCTATCACCACCACATCCTTCCGTGTCTTGAAACTGGAAGAAGCTGGGTCATTTCGTGAAGAGTATGAGTGTTCTAAGTCTTCATGAGAAACACCAGACCTGAATCACCAACCAGAGCCTCCATGGAAAGACAATTCTCTGAGCACACGCTGCAGCCCCAAGTCCTGCCCTAGAGGTCTAGGGAACCTGTGAGGTATGTGGACTTTTTAGAACAGTTCTCTAGTTGACAGGGAGCCAAGTAGGTAGACATTGAGCAATGTGTGTCCTTCACCGTCTACACTGCAGCTGCTCTTCCGTGGTTTACAGAACCTTCCACCAGCTTCGGTCTGTTCTCTTCCCTCTGGGCCTGAGTTTCATCTGTTTTCTTCACTCCAGAACCTAACAAACCACCTGCTGTCCATTGGGCTCTCAATAGTTATTTATTGACTAAATCAACCTTTTACCTAAGCCTCCCATGTAGCACAAACGCCCTGGAACTTCCCCGTAGAAGAAATGTTTGGCACCTACGCACCACTTGACATCTTTCCACATTAATCTCCCTCTCCTTTCCTAATCACCATTGCTTTTTCCTCCCTGACTCATTGCTTTCCACAGCCAAACTGTCGTAGCCCCCGAGAAGTTGGTAACCACATAATTTAACTGACCAAAGGAGCTTTGCTTCTCTCATAACCCAAAAGTCCCACGAAGATGAAAGGAAAAAATGTCCTGATGCTTTCTCGGCCAAGTATGCCTTTGAAAGATTTGATTTTCTCAGTCCAACTCTCTAATTATCTAAACATTCCACAGTACAAAATACCATATTTACATATGCAAAGCAAGGATGAAGCTTCAGAATACCTAATTTATTCACACACGGAATGCTGAGACAACTACAGATTCAGACATTATATTTTTGCAGATTTAGATCTCCAAAGCAACCTTATGATATATATATAGCATAGCATTCTGGCCCTCAAAATCTTATCGGCAAACAATTGATATTTTAAGGACTTAAGTTTTTAAGGCAAATATTTGGTATATGTTTGCAAATTGAGGTTCTAGAAGCAGGGCTATTAATTTACAGGCCTCCTTTGAAAATGAGGTCTTTGATTGGTAAACATTTTGTTCTAATAGCCAGGTGAGGAAGGGGGAGGGTCCGCACTGATGGTTTAACAGCTTTTTCCTCCTAGGTAGACTCATTTAGAATGGAAGTCATTATTTAGAAATCCATTTCACTCTAAGCAAATGTCCTCACCCAGGGAAAATAAAACAGAGCTACTGCTGGCTAACTCCTAAGCAATTGTTGCCATTTTATTCTGCATCCTTCCTTATTATCCCCAATAGTTTAAATAAACATCTGTAATGGGTTCCATCTTCCTTATTGTACCATATAAAACCTACTCCATGCAGAAAATGTATCCTAATGAAATAATTGCCTTTCTTCAATGTTTCTAGGTCAACACTTAATGCTGTCTTTTTCTAATTTTATTCTAGTTCACAGCAGAGTAAAGACGAGCTCTGCCCCAGAATGGCACATTGTCTACTCAGCTGTCTGACTGTTGAATGGTGAGCATCATTCCTACGGGAATGTCTCCCAGGAGGTCACCTCTCAGTCCATAAAGTCCCTTAAGAAGCAGCGCAGCCTGTCCGGATCCATCTTCTCCTGGAATGTCAAATTAAATGATCTGGAAACTAAGTAAAAGAGATAATGAACTCGTGGCTGAGAACTTTTAAATAAATGGAAAATTTTAAATATAATAATCAAAACTAGCTTGAGACCTTCGAGTTCACTTCTTTCCCCCAGTTCTACCTTCCTCTACAAATCTAAGAGTCATGGCTCCTTCATCTCACGGATTGACTCGAATTTTAAAAACTTCCCTTCTGCTAGTCATCTAGGGAGTCCGGAAAGAGCTAACTGAAACAGTTCACGTATTCTTTGTTTTCTCTCAGCTAGTTGGGTTATTTTATGCTTTCCCTAAGGTCTAGCTTCTGAACAGACAACATTCAAGACATCACACAGTTGCATGGCCCACACAGTTGTAGGCAATCATCAGTGTGGGTGTGGGGAGGAGACCGGCTGCAGCATTGCCGTCTGGTGCACAGAAGCATTCTCATGCACCTGTCATGTGACCGACCCGCTTTGTAAGACAGCTCTCCATGAAACAGTCTAGAGAGGATCATTTCTATAACCCTTTTTGGAAAAGGGCAAAAAGATTCATTAGGAACCACTGAATCTGCTGTAAAGTTAAGATTTGTAAGTCGGCTACAATGCAGCTCAACTCATTGTAAATGTTTAAAATTATATGTTTTGATCCAACATTTATTTTAAATTCCCCTTATGTGAATTAACAAGCCCTTGACACCAAATGAGGCATCGTGGCCCATGTTCTCTCATTTGCTGAAGGCTGTGCTGTGGCCTCATTCCAAGACGTTCAGTAGCAGGAACAAGTCACTGTCCAGGACTACTCTAAGTGCATTTGAAAGAGATTGTTTTTCTCTAACAAGCTCTGCTGAATTCTGGGCCTCAGCCAGGTAACTGATTCTTGAGGTTAATGAGATCACTCTGCAGTGTTCTCTACCTGGATCTACAGTCTCCCCCTGCATCTTCAGAATTTACTGCCGCCTTCTTTTTGTATTGTATCACACTAGGCAACCTATGGAGTTAGGGAAAAAGGGAGGAAGGATTTTTTCCTCAGTCATTTTGAATCGCTTTAGTAAAAGCTGAAAACACATCCCCATGAGTCAAAAATATATCTATAATCTCTCTTCTGCCCTACATTAAATTCTTCTACCCTAAAAACCCCTCTGCCTTTTCACACAGTAGTTCTCTCTGTCTATACCAAGGATATCATAGGAAACATACAAAAGGTTTATGACCGAAGATCCTACTGATTGCCATGTAATAGAAGCATGGTAAAAAGCCAATCATAAAAAAATGATTAGACAAACAACGAGGCATCCACTGCAAGTTATATTTGCAAAGGGTTTTGCATATGTGACTATAGATGATGCTTCATTATAGACTTAAAAAATCTGTGTGTAGAAGATAAGACTCAGAGAGTAGAAATGATTTCTGCTTTGGGGGAAGACCTGATCAGCTCCCAGAACACATATGTAACATCTCACAGCCTTCTGCAGCTCCAGCTCCCAAGGATTAGATGTCCTGCTTCCAGCCTCCCACCAGGGGCACCCACATGCATACATGCATACACACATGCCGATACACAGATATACATAAAGAAAACAAATCTTTACAGCAGGATCTTTGTGTGTACTCTACCTTTCTATAACTACTATAAAATAATTACCACAAACTTAGTAGTGTGAGCGATGCAAATGTACTATTTCACCATTCTGGGGTAAAAATGAGCTGAATCCTCAGAACTAAAATCAAGGACTTCATTCTGCAGGATGATCTAGGACCCAGCTTCTTAAGCTGTGGGTAAACAACCCCATAAGGCAGACCTGAATGTGGGAGTAGTGAAAAAATTGGCAAGGTGCAGGATTACTGAGCATATCATGACCCAAAGAAATCTCAAATTCATAAGGGCTGGGTTGGTAGGGTACTTGCACAGTATGTATGAAGCCAATACCGAATAAACTAGGCCTGGTGGTGCATGCCTATAATCCCAACCCTTGGTAGATGGAAGCAGGGAGGTCAGAAGTTCAAGGCCAGCCTCAGCTACTTGAAATCTTCTTTAAAAAAAAAAAAACCTCTAATGCATAATGAATCCCTGATATTTCTGTTTCCGGCCTCACTTGTGTTACACTGTACAACTTCACTGCAGACTCATTTCTGAATATATAACATGCACACTTTAGAAGATGTGCTTTGATCTGGTCAAAAACTTATGGCTACGTAGGTCACAGGTTTTAGGGAGGAACCGATACTGTTGTTTTGCTAAACAGACAGGTGGTTAACCTGCCTCCTAATACTTATGTTTGTGCATATAGACTAGTGCTTTTTTGTTCTGCAGTAGATGACTCCCCTCTAAGTGAAATAATCACTGACAAGCATAACTCCACACTGGAAAAAAATCTAATAATGAGGGCTAGCAAGATGGCTCAGGCAGTAAAGGAATTTGCTGCTCCTGGAGAAGTCCTGAGTTCAATTCACAACACCAGTGTCAGGTGGCTTGTAATCCCCTATAACTCCTCTGTGGGCACATACACTCCCACATACATTCCCATAATTTAAAATAAAGTAAACTTAAAATAAAAAGGAAATATAATAATAACATCTTCAATGACTGAGCTCAGACTTGGAACTTGTCTCATATCTTAACTGCCCAATTAAAAAGCAAACAATTTAGTTCGATTTTTGTTGCTTTGTTTTGTTCTGCTTGTTTTGTTTTTTTCAAGACAGGGTTTCTCTGTGTAACAGTTCTTTTAAGTCAGATTTTTAAATCATCACACTATTTAAGAGGAGGTTTAAAAGAGAGTAATCACCCTTTTCCAAGAACGAAATGAACACGTCAAAGACTTTACTTGATGAACAATTAAAGTGAAGACCAGAAAGCCTTTGCAACGTGTTCAAAGGGAAGCTGACATACCACAGATATGATCAATTTCATTCTACCAGTGACAATTAATTTACATTTCCATGAAAAGAAAATTTACATTTCCATTATTTACATTATTATCAGTTTTGTATAACTCAGAAAGTTATAAAACAGCTAAAGGACAATAAAATTCGAAACACTGGGGTCTTTTGTCCTTATGTCCTTAACAATCTTGCTCATTTTTTTTCCTGACACCATAGTGCTTCACATGGCATTGGATACGTAGTTGGCACTCACTGTGCACTTGGGATTTGAATGATTGAAAGACTGACTCTATTATAAAAACAGCAAATGGCCGTGTAGCAAACACCGCACTAATGACTGTCTCAGATAAGAATCCCCAATGGCTTCTACAGTCAGGAGGGGAAAGTGTACATCACATTGAAGTATTTCCTTTCCTGCCATGCACTAATCAAAAGGGATAGAACCACTCCACAGTGAAAAGCCCAGGAGTGGTCAGATTTACTGCGGCCAAAAATGGGGCAAATTAAATTGTATGCATGCCTCTTCACAGGACAGGAAGGGCATCATTTCCGGGCCATTCATGCCAAAAATATATACTAGATTATTATCTGACCAAACATTAGGACCACCAAATGAAGGCCTCACTAGAAAACAACTGATCAGCGTGGTTCAGAGATGCCACGGCTGTGGAAGATGAGCAGGAGTTGAGGAACTGTCTTGGGGTGAAGGGCACCAGGGGACATGGCTGCTGGAGATGATGTGTGTTCCCCAAAGCCCTCGGGAGGACGGTGATAAGAGCCAGGTAAGGCGCTGGCATTGGTCAGGGCTTTGGCTGTCGACATCAATATGTCGGCCTCTTCCTACTCTGTGATTACCGACTGTCCACATTGGAGGATCTGGGTGAAGGACACGTAGGAACTTGTTGAACTATATTTGCAGCTTTCTATAAGTATGAAATGACTTCAAAATGGAAAGTTAGGAACAATTTTTAGAGCAGGAAGAGAGAGGAGAGACTCTGGCGTGGTTGCACTGGTGTCTGGGAAGGTTTTTCTTATTCTGTCTTCTGCTGCTAGTTCCGCTGTCTCCCTGGCAATACTCAAGCTATGAGATGGATAATGTGCTCTCCCCTGGGGTAGTTGGACTCACGAGGTTACAATCAAGAAGGAGAGAGAGCAAGGGCCTGAATTTGAACTTGTGACTACAAGAAGTAATCTCTACCAGCATCCTGATTCAGGTTATACATTGTATTTCAAATCTAGACTTCAGGTTATCTAAAGTTAAAATGAGCCATACTGTTCTTCCAGAATTTATTTTGTTTCTTGGGGAAAAAAATCATTTTTAATTTAAAATATAATTACACCATTTTTCTCTTCCCTCTCTTATTCCTCCCATGTGCGACTAAAACTCTCCCCAAATGTGCAGCCTTTTAAAACCATTTTTCTTTAAACATTGTCGTTATATACACAAATAAATGAATACAGCAACTGGCTCCGTTCCTTCCGTGTTCCCTGAGTATACACGCTCCAGGTCAGGTTCATCCCTGATAACCCATCGGGAGATTCATCCCTAGAAAAGACTGAGTGACTGCTAATGACCTGTAGCTCTTCACCTAGGCATGGGCTCCATGAGGTTTCCACCATCTTCACCGGGATGCCAACTATTGTTGGCATTGTTCCTGTTAGGCTGCCACGTTGTTGAGATCTCCCAGCTGCAGCTCCTTGCCATCAGCTCGATGCGCTGATGCTAGAGCATCATTCCAAGCACCCAGGAGTCTAACCCTGGCAGATTACAAAGCCAGTGCCTCCCTGGACCACAGGATAAATTTAAGCCCTACCTGGACACTTTAGTGAGATCCTAAAAATGTAAACAAATGAAAAGGTTGGTGGTATTTCTCAGTAGTAGAGGGTTTGCCTAGCAGAGACGAAGCCCTGTGTTTAATGCCCACAATCTCATCAGAAAACAGTAGAAGAATGTGCAGTTTTCTTGGGAGAACAAGAAAAATTAAATAGCTTAAGAACGCTTGGCAGGCTAACGAGATGGCTCAGTGGGTAGAGACGCTTGGCACCAAACCTGAAGACCTGAGTTTGATCCCCAGGACCCTTGTGGTGGAAGGAGAGAACTGAGTCCCCAGAGCTGACCTCTGACCTCTGTACAGGCACCTCTGCACACCCCTACCCACACATGTGAATAAATAGCAATAACTTTTTAAAAGACTCTTGGTCGTGGGTCATGATATTTTTCAGGAGGGTAAAGAGACAGAAATTGAACACAATTAGAACTGTAACTGATGTCATCGAATATAAACACTAAAAAGAAATTTTAAAATCCTTGAGGGGTGGAGCGACGCCTCATCAGTTGAGAGTTTTGTGCTCCTGCAGAGGCCTGGGGTTCCAATCCCAGCGTCCACATGGTGGCACACAACCTGTTGTAACTCCAGTTCCAGGAGATCAGACGCCCCTTCTGGCTTCCTCAAGGACTGCATGCAATATACACACATACAAGCAAGCAAAACACTGATAGACTTAAAACAAAATACATAAATCTTTGAAAAAATAAAGCAAAACTCTTTGAAGGATTTCAGTGTAACTTTTTAAGAAACATCTGACTTTTCCAGAAACTTCCATGTGGATAATTGCTGTCAGCAGCAAAGAACACGAGATCAAATCAAATAAGATGGGTACATCTTAGCGCTAAGAATGATGAACCAACTGAAGTGCGAAACAGTCCGACCACACTAACAAAGGACTCTGTTTACAGTTGTGTTTTCAACCAAAACAGTGCTGTGATTTGAAAGAACATTTTCATTGAAAAGCAGCTTAGCATCCCATGTATAGTCAGCCTGGTGTCCACACCCACTTAGGCAACATCCACCACTAACAGGTGTAGTAATTCTTCCCTTGCAGGGCTTGATCACATGTTAGGAAGGCCGGGTGTGTTTATTAGGTGCTGTGAACTGTCAAGCTTAGAAGAACCTGCAGATTGTCTTCGTGGCCCGGGACTCAAGCCCCTGAGCAGTGCTTGGCTCTCAGCTCCTGGGGAGCGCTCCGAATGCACGCTCAGTGTTGCTCCATTTCCAGAGACTGGCAAGTTTAAGTGTGACATTTTAAACTTTTGATTTTTGGTCTGCTGCTTGACTTAAATTCTAAGAGAATCTTGAAACTTTAGATCAGGAGGAGGAAACGGCACGCCGCCTTTGTAAGTGAGATCTGACAGTGTGCGGAGGCTCGGAGGCAGCGTGGCTCTGTGTTCCTGTAGAGGGCCTCCCATGTCACACTCCAGACCGCAGGGTCTGCAGCATTTGAGCTTTCTGTCTCCCTGCAAAGCCTACCGTTTCCAGGTGCACTTCACACGGGGAGGAAGCTAACCCCTCGACTGAGAGCATTTCAAGCCTGCCCTTCTCCAAGGATCTAAGCAGCCGCCACATTAAACAGAAAACCCTTGGGTCAAAATCCAAGCTGAGAGGGAAAAGGTAACAAGCCGACCTGTGCCAGGGGTAATTTATGATTGAGTTAATGAATTTCTAATTAGGCTTATAAAGCCCTGAAGTATTTCCCGCAATGGCACATCCTGAAGCCTTTATTCGGGGAAGGCTAGAGTGCTTTAGATCTGGGTCATGTAGCCCATCACCGCGTGGGTCCATATCCATATCTCCTAGTCAAGCACACTCTTAAAGGCAGAGAGGTGTGTTAAGCAGCACACAGAAAAACAAAGCCAAGCAGCCATCTGTTTAGGCCTAATGTGATACTTGCTCAGGATACCTCTGGGTAATGGCTCAATTTCTTCTGAGCTGGAAAAACAAGATTATTATCAGTTTAAATAATACCTAATAAATTCCCACAAATGATTTCTAGCCTCCTACCTAGGACCTTTTAAGAGTGGGTTTGCCTCATAATTAAGAACATCCCAGAATTAAAGATAGAATGTTATTAAAGGTAAGGACCGCTGTTTAATTAAGTGTACCCACTCACCAGCACTGAGCAGTGCTGTCCTTAGATCGAGTCAAGGGAAGAGGGGAGATTAGCAAGTTGCCTCTGTGGCTGGGAGTGACTTCCCATTAATTCAGAGGTGTAGAGATCAGACCACACCTGCAAGGGGGGATTGGTATGTTAATGGAGGTAGCTGTTGCAATCTCTTCTGAAGTGTTCTGGCTAGGAAAAGCATCTCCAGAGAGAGAAATGGAAAGCCCTGTGCTGGTGTGAAGACATAAGACAGGAGTCAAAGCTAAGTGCACATTCTGACTCCCTTTCACACATTTAGACTTAATTAGCTCATTAAGATACAATCATATTCAAAAGGCAACAGCTTAGAAAATTCTTTAGGGTCTGGCATTCATAATGGTGTCCCTGCAACGTGGTTCTTCCTTGACTTGGTGGACTGCCATGCTGTGGTCTGTAGAATCCTGCAAAGAGCTTCTAGCTGGACCCTGGCCATCCGAAGGCATTGACACCTGCTCTCCCTGGCTGCTCGCATGCCCCACTGGGCCACAGCCAGCTCCTCCTCTTTACTCTCATATCAGGGTGGCCTCTGGGGTATCGACTCATTCCTATCTCCTGACTGCACATTCAGCTGGACATGCCCCACAAGTCTGAAAAAGTGAGTTTATCCCTTGCTCTGTTTTCTTGTCAAAGGGTCTTCCAGTCATGAAACAGAAACTAACCTTGAACAGAAAAACCCTTTGATAATGATACCTAATAATGCGGATCTCTCAGGGAGCATTGTGTTGGACAGATTTATCGCTACTGGATTATTTCATTTAATTCTTTGAAATGCCCTTAGAGGAAAGTACTGTCTACTTCCCCATTTTACAGATCAATAAGTTGAGGCACAGAGCTAATGATGATTTTCCAGGAGAATCTAATATCTAATGGGGCCTGAATTTAAAACAGTGTCTCTGATATAAAAGACCCATTCTTAACTCCTTTGTTGAGACTCCAAGACTCACCATGTCAATCTCTTTCTCTCAGTCCTCTATGTACCTTAGATACTGACTTAATGAATGACAAACTACAGCACATCCCAAATGCATGGTACCCAGCATCCCTGTGTCCTAAATATATCTATAACATGAGGAATGACCAATGATGAGAATGAGCAAAACTACCAAATTGTTCTCAATTGCAGGATGCACCCATCAGTCAGGTCATCAAACTGTCCTTCTTAATGTAATGTTTCCCACCACTTCGTTTCTGGTGCCCACTGTCCCCAGTTACTACAAGCATCAGGAGAGACTCCAACTTAATACGCTGGCTCTGGAGAAGAAAATCTCCTATGAAAACTCATTAAAGAAATCAAAGAGACATGTGGTAATTTTAGGACCATGACGAGTCTATTTTAAATCAGGTGGGTATGTGCTCATGTGATTTGCAAAAATGTCCTGGAAAAAAAAAAATCAAAGAAAAAGAAAAATACAAGGAGAGTTAAAAATAATGTAAAGTGGAATGATTCAAGTACTATTTGAATTGCAGCCAGTAAATTAAAATCATTGTTAATCATTAATCATCCAAATTACATTCATGCTGCCGGTGTATCTGCTCACCCTGATTCAAGCTAAGATATCTAGAACACTTGCAGGCTGTGCACCAGGTTTACTATCTTGAATTTTAGTTTTGTTTGTTTTTTTTTTTTTCATTAAACAGGGAGGGTTGCCAATTAATTCCTGCCTAACGGAAAATGGATTTACCCCTATCATCCCTAGATAGCATTTTAAAGTCCAACTCAATTCCTTGATGATTCCCTGGGACATTTGTTAGCTCATTTCATGGCTGAAGGAGCTCAGATTCTGAGAGATTAAATCCCAGAGGGTTTCCATCCTGCTCTCTCTTATGTTACCTCTGGACTCCAGCAGCTCTCCTCCTACAAGAGGTCAGAGTCCTCACCCCATCGCTACACAGATAACTTCTTGACCCGCTCTGGGGTCATATCCTAAATATAAATGGATTTAACAAATTTTAACTGGTGGATGTCACGGCTCAGCAACCCAGGGCTATGTTGGTTGTTCATGGTCCTCAGGCCAATGTGGAGAAGAGGTCTAGACCACTGCACTACATCAATGTCAGCAGCCAGCTGTAGAAGAGACCAAAATTCAAAGTGTGACTTCTGTGTGTATGTGTGTGTGTGTGTGTGTGTGTGTGTGTGTGTGTGTGTGTGGTTACAGCATCAAAGATCAACACAAGTTTCATATATGTAGGTAAACACTCTACCCCTGAGCCATATCCCAGACTTCAAAGTAAAATTTCTACCAAAAAAAAGTATCCCTTTTTCATCTAATTAGAACCCCAAATCTTAAGTCTCCCCATCATAAATCAGGGGACTATTTATGTTGGCCTAAATCGTTCTTGTAAATCTTCCGGGACTCAATTATTTATCCCTGGCACTAGCAAGCCTTTTCTGGATTCCCCTGCCTGGACCAGTACTGAGTGCCTCCTATTTTTGTTACCATAACACTCCAGGCAGTCCACCCCACCACAGTACTTCACATGCTGTAACACAGTTGCTTGTTACATTAGTTATTTTTTTCTATTTCTGCAGTAAAATACCCACCAAGAAGCATTTTAAGGAAAACTTATTTTGGCTTACAGTTTGAAGGGATCTCTGTTGTCCTCATAATGAATGCATGGCCAACACAGGCAGAAGGCAGCTGATCACCTTGCATCAGCTGTCAGAAAGCATGGAAAACAGCAAGGCTTGCTCCCAGGAACTCACTTATATAAGCAAGTTTGCACCTCCTAGAGATTCAACAGCCTTCCCAAACAGCCCCATGTAGCTGGAGTTTTTCTACCTTTCCCACAGTCAGGACAAATCTCTGTCACCCACCAGTCCCACAGCCGCTCAAACCCAACCAAGTAAACACAGAGACTTATTTAGCTTTCAAACTGTCTGGCCGTGGCAGGCTTCTTGTTAACTATTTGCAATCAAATGTTTTTCTTCAGCTACAAATATCAAAAAGAACATAATCCAGATTCTCTGTGTGATAGCCATCTTTACATGGCTTATTTTTTATATTACTTTTACTTTCTCTTTAAAGACTTTATTTTTTCAAACTTTCTATTTCTTTATATAACTGTCTATGTTCCTTTTCCTCTCTTTTCCAAGCCTATGTACATTTTTACACACATTATAAACTGTTTCATCTGAATCAGTCTTATTGCAAACTTATTGCTTTAAACTGTAGCCTTCTAAGCCTGAAACAGCTCTGTGGCTGCTGGCTCCGCCCACCTCAGCTTCCCAACATGGCGGTGGTCCGTTTACCACCACCAGCTCTGGGAGCCATCGTGGGTCTGTGCTTTTTATCCCAGCACCGTGTAGCCCAGAAACCCTTTTTGCCTTGTACTAGCAAAGGCCAAATCCACCACACAGCTTAATGTGCCACTTGCAGAGGCCTCATTCCCGCCATACTGCAGACCGAGCTCACACGCTAGGAACCCGCCAGTAACTCAAACCGGCGGCTGCCGCTCATTTGAGAGAGAGAATTAGGAACTGTGGGGCGTTTACCGACGTCACCGTTCCTGGAGAACTTAACGACGTCACCGCTCCGTGTGTTGAGTTCTGAATCCTCTTTACCACCACGCGAGGATTCTTCTCAGATCACACTTTATTGGAGCGCCTCTTGGTTAAGGGACTTTGTCTTTAGTATTTATTTATTTTTTTTTTCATAACACCGGCCTTTATCCCTGTTCATTTGTCCTTTTTCTTTAGCCCCACTAGCGAGAACCAAATATTCAAATGCATAAGCCTTTGCAGAGCATCACGTTCAAACCACAACACCTTTCTTCAGACCCTCACCACTAACAACTGAATCCTTAGTTACTAAGGGCTCTAATCAAGTCAGTGTTCTATCCCCAGCATCTAACATGGTGCCTAGCACACCAGAGGACACCCTGGGCAGTACATCCAGTGATCAAACGAAGGGGCTCAGACTCTAAAGCCCACAGGCCCTACTCCTGTGAGTTAACTGATGCTCTGACCTGCAGCAAATGCCTGCTCAGGTCAAGCACTGAACAGAGGCCCAGAAGAAACTCAGCATTCACTAAGCATTTTCATAGTTCTATTCAGGCAGAGTCCTCACGGGTCTAAAGCAATTATTTCAGAGCAGGGCATGAGCATTCTCATATTTCAAATCAATTAAGACTTTGTCAATAACACAGCAGTTCAGGTCTGGTATTGAAAACACAATTATTTTTTCATTATTGACAGAGAGGGGAAGGATGCTACTAACTTAACAGTAGCACAGCTGAAAGCGTCTGACGATCATCCACTGAACTAGACGTGGCTGATCGCTATCCTAAGACGAGCCCAGTGCAAAGTCTGTCTAGTCTTTAAAAAACAAAAAAGTTCTTGTGCGTCGCAAGGCCACAGATAAGAAAGTAAAGGAAACGCCACCTCAACAAAGCCTTAGTTGACAGGGCACCTGAGAATAGGGAAGCGGGGAGACACGGTGAGAAGTAACCCTGACACTGAACAGAAAGGGGAAGAGGTCGTAGGAAAAGCTGGCAAGAGAAGGTCAGGTTCAAAGGCCTTGTTCTTCAATGTTCTTCTCTTCTTACCCATGTTCCCGGGGGTATGCGAAGTGTCAGATCTGATCACTCCCTCTTTGCAAGTGCTGCTTGTGATAGACAGACTGATACCACTCCAAAGACATCCACTTCCCCGAAGCCCAGGCAAGAACAGGTTTTCTCAAATGGTGAAATGGGTTTTGGACATGGCAGACCTCTAGGTGGGACCAATATGATCCATAAGATCCTTACAAATGAAAGCGCACAGGAGGAGCAATGGGAGAAACCTACAAAGATGCTTTACTGCTGTGAAGGTGGAGGAAACCGGGGGTCAAGGGATGCAGGTGGCACCTGCAGTGGAAAAGGAGAGGAGATTGTTTCCCTGGGGTTCCAGAAGGACGGCCTGCTGACAACTTAATTTGACCCCAGTGAAACCCAGTTCAGATTTATGAACTCTGGAGTGGTAAGAGAAGAGAATGTTCTCATTTGAAGCTATTAAGTCTGTGATCATTTTTTACAGAAACAATGGGACACTGATACGCTTCCCATATTGGTTTTATAAACCTAAGCCCTGCATTCAGGTGCTATTTGCACTTCCACATCAGATTCCCCCTGACTCAATTAAAAACACCCAGAATCAAACCCATCATCCAATCCCACATATGGTCCTGTGCCAGTTAGTCCTGATTGTCCATTTGATTAGCATAGAATGGAAAGCATTCTTCTGGGTGTGTCTGTGAAGATGTTTCCCGAGAGAAATAAGGGGAAAGACACACCCTGAACGTGGGTAACACTTTCCCATAAGTCAGGAACGTGGAAGGGATGAAAAGGAAGGAGGAGAACCCCAGAGACCACTCATTTCTTTGCTTCCTGCCTGCCGTGATGTAACCACTCTGTTCTGCCACGCCCTCCTCACCATGATGCCACGAAATCTCTGTGAAACAAAAGGAGCACTTCTCCCTTGATTGACCTTGTTGGGTGTTTGGTGACAGTCAGGAATGATCTAACTCAGACTCTCAACCTACCCGCATGGTTGGCTACCCTGCCCTTCGTCTGGGTTAAACCGAAATGTTCATTCCTCACCCTCCTCACCGGTCCCAAAGCTTGTCAACCCATCATGACGAAAGCATAAAAACAAGTACTGTTTTCACTCCCTTTGTCAAAGTCCTAAAAAGAATTCCAATTCTTTGAAGAGGTAAATGCTAACAAAAATTTAAGACAACTTACATGGGAAAATGAATGATCAGCAGAGAGTCAGGAGGAAGGGGTGCAGAGGCAAGAGCCCTTTGCACCCTTGACTGAATCATTAGGCAAAAGGGAAGGGAATTTCCAGTAGTCGTGAGTCTTCACTGGATAAGCTGATCCAAGGACTTTTCAGATCTGAAAAGATGTAGTTTCCATAGTTACACAAAGTGAGAAATATTGGTGGAGAAACGAAGTAAAAAGATCTTTCCAGAAATATTCTAAAAACTCTGTTCCTTACTATGCCTCAAGCTTTCATATGTCACTCAACTATGATTTCTAGCAACCCTATTCCCGGGATGTGGCTACGGTACCCATGAGGGTACTCTCTCACTCCATGACAGACAGAATCGGGATCCAAGAGCCTCGTGATTCCCTAAGACAAAAGTACTTGTCAAGGAAGAGTCAATGCATGGAAGGTCCGGCTGACCTAGTTGAGGTAGCACTGCATCCCCTGTAAGCCGTTGAAAGAATAAGATATGTCACTGAAAGCTCAGCTCGATAAGAAACTTTCTAAAAGGCCAAACTCTTAGAAACCAATAAGGAAGAGAGGCTCACTTCTAGTGACAGGTTGTCACTTTCCACGAGAAACGTCTCTGCCTAGGCAGTCTCAGGACACTAGATACTGACATTGTCCCGGTGTGCCCTGAAACTCATGTCAATCAGTGTGGGGTTTTAGAAAAGCGTATTTGTGGAGACGCCTCTTCTGTTGTGATCTTGGTAATATTTTGTGATGTTTCTCAAAACAATTTTTTTTTTAAAGCTGAGTATCTCCTGGGTGCCATTCATCCCTGTAGGTCATCAAAATGGACGTCCCACTACCTCGGGCAACAGTCGAACTTTTCATTGCTATGACCAAAACACCAGAGAAAATGATGTAAATGGATAAATTGTTTACTTTGTTTGTGATTTCAAAACTTTTAGACGGTGATAAGGAGGGAGGGTCCAAAAACGCAAAGTAGTTCATTCTGTGATGACCTGGAAGCCCAGAAAGGCAACGCCTGTGGTCTCAGGCTCTCTCCCATTTCCCCTTTCTTCTACCAGCCCAGATGGCACCATCTACACTCGGAATGTGGCTACCTCTTAGTTAAAGTCAGTTCTATCTGGAAATGCTCTCATAGACTCACCTAGGAGTTTTGCTTTCCTAATCCCCAAGACACTTCTCAACCCGATCAAGTTGACAGTCAAGATTCACCGTCACACTCACTCCTGGTAAGCTACAGTTGCTGGGCCCCAGGGGCCCCTCACCATCCAGCAATTCAGGGAACAACGCCAGCCAGGCTAAGCCTCCAGGGAGAGCCTGGTTGTGCCAAGCCCACCAGAGTATATTCGAACTTTTCCACACTAGACAGTGTCCGTGGCTAATGTGCTGAGGTCAAGCCGTGTCTTCTGACCTTTGATTTTCATATTAGTCTTAGCCCAGCTTCAGAAATGTAGCCACTGAAAATGCATGTAAATCGGTGTTTTCGTGGTAAATGACTGTCCTCCTGCTCTTCCTTCCCCTGCTCCTTCCTGCTCTCTAAGTTTGACCTTAGTCAAACCATGCTTGTTCCTTTCCAGCCCCCAAAGACAGTTTAAAGGAGCACACACATCAGTAAACCTCCAGGACTGTTATCGGAAACATCAGTGTTCCTACCCCCACCAAACTGCTATCCAAGGAGTGGATACAGGCCCAGCGTGTCCCACTCTCCCTGGTTCTCTCGGGAAAACTTCATCAGTAAATCAAATCTCCAGTAGATAAGGCTGGTGATGCTCTGACAGCTACATCTAGTCACATTAGAAAGGCCAGCCCCACCCTAATCAGTGGAACTGTGGAAAAACCTCTCTCCTCATAGGAAAATTTGAACCAAAGAAAATATTTCATTAACTGAATCCCATTCGGGAGTGGTACTTTCCTGAGAGTATACTTCTGATGGCTTTAATCTCAATCTCAACTCTAATTGTCAAGATTAAAGCCTTGGGGAAAATCAGGACAGCAAAAATTATCATTTCAAAAACATTATGTTCACTGGTAGTTGAAATGTCTGAAACTAGGCCAGTGAGTTTGCTTAGAAAATGAATTAGAATAAGGTAGAAAAGACCCACTATTAGATACTGATTTATTGGTCTATTTAGTGACTTGCGTAAAGCACCACTTATACTACCTATTTTCCAAGATGACTTCTTCACTTGCTACCTGGAACAGAATGACCTGGAAATAGCCGAGAGGATGCATTGTTGCCCTTAACAACCATGTAGTCTCCTGTAAACTCTCACTCATCTCCCACCTCTCCCGGTGGTTCTCGAGTATAAAATGGTGATACAAACTAGACCCAGCACCGAAGCCTTCCCGGAGCTGTCTGGCCTCGGTCCACTGGTGACATGTCCTCTCTTCCACTCACAATGGCATCGGAATGCTCGACAAACTGGAAGACCCACGGCATCAGGCTCAAGCAGGCAGTGCAGAGGAAACCCAGGATTCACACTGCCGTCTTCAGCGGGATGACATCCACAGGTCTCCACCATCACCACCAAAATGCCCAAGAAACACTTGGAAAAGCTGCACCGTCAGCTGTGTGCTCCAGAAGCCCCGGTTTTTCAAGACTGGCTTGTGTATATGGGTCACAGAGTTAAGAAGATATAAAATGCAGTGGTTTAACTCAGTCATAAAATATCCATTTAAATTCTGAGCTGCTTCTCTGGAGAACCGCTCTGGGTTTTCAGTGACTCTCCAGTTTTAAACTATCCTGGAAACCATCATTGTCTAATTACATCACTTCAGCTTGTGCCCCTAAATGTGATGCGGCACATGCACTGTTACTTTTCAAAGTCATTTGAAATTCTGTTTATTCTATGAATTTATGGAAATAGTCACAGGACCCTTTCTGACAATTGCTTTAATTTTAACAAATTATTCAGGCCTACTGGCCAGGTTTATAATCCCAGCTGCCTGTGAGGCCAAGTCAGGAGGACTAAGAGTAAATGTCTGCCTGGGTGGTAGAAGTCTTCAAGGCCAGCCTGAGCTGTTTTGTGAGACTCTGTCTCATAACAAGCAAGGGCTAGGGCTGTCACTTTGTTATACGGCTGCCTAGTTTGTCTGAGGTCTTTAGCTCAATTCCCAGCACCACAAAAAAAATATTTTAAATAAGTAAGAAGATGAAAGAATATTCATTCTAATCAGAATAATTAGAGAATAATATAAGAATACCCCTTCTAATCTTTTTTTTTGTTTGTTTTTTGTTTTTTGTTTTTCGAGACAGGGTTTCTCTGTGTAGCTTTGTGCCTTTCCTGGAACTCACTTGGTAGTCCAGGCTGGCCTCGAACTCAACCATTCTAATTTTTTTAACATTTAAAAAGAGGAACTTGGAGAGTTGTTCTTGTGTCCCACCCAACGTTGTACCCCCAGAAACTATTTTCCTTACCCAGAATGCCACCTAGCATGAGAAAAAAATATCCTAGGCACAACAGAATCTCACCTGGTCTATGACCATCAGGAGAGGTTGCATCTGTAGCCCATAAGGCTATCGTCAGAAAGAGCAAGCATGTGCCCACATCCACACAAACCCAAACTGTAAGAGCAAAGTATGTCACAGTGAGGCAGAGTCTTCTCAGGATTAAGCCGTTCTCCCAGAGGATAATAGGTGCTTGAAAGAGCCGAGCTACAAGAGTGTTTTTGATAGACCATAGTACCGTTTTCCAAACCTGTCTCCGAAGAGCAATAGTCCTCCTGCAGTATTATAGATTTTCTTTAAAATTTCATTCCAGTAAATATAAAAGCTTAGGAAATTCTCACTTTATTATGGAACTTTGCTATGGTAATGTGTGTTGGAACTTTCCATTAGTGAACTGTATCATATATATTCCCGAGACTAATTTGACCAAGGAACCTATGCATAGTGTTTGTGGGCATCTCGTGGAGTCTCTCGTGCTTCACGGAGCGCAGATTGGAAAGGGCCGCATTTGTCTAACGTGACGAAGCCCATGGAGGCACTAGCTGCAAAAGGAGCGCCGGGGACCATCAGTCTGCGCGGTCCCGTTCTCTCGGCGTCTGCCATCTCGTCCCCAGCAATGATATCAAGTGTTTGCTACGCCAACCCTCAGACTTCCAGCAGTCATCAGAAGTGGCAGGTTCAAGCCAAGTGACGAGCAGTTGTACCCACCGACATCACTCGGGAGCGTTCTCAAGATCCTTCCCTGGCCTGATCCTCAAATTTTATGCAATTGTATATTCTCGGTGCCAGGACTATCTGGCTGTACATTTAATTTCCAGTTTTGTTTCAGAGCCCTGTCATTTCATCAATCAGAGCATCTGCTAAAATGCTGACAAACCCAGCCGCTTTGTCACTTCCAATCAGTCCACTAATGTTTCCACGCTCCGTTTCAATTAGCAGCCTATTCTTTGCGCTGTTTGATGACTTGATACTACCTACTGTCTGCGGATTAAGAATCAAATTACACGTTGCTTTGTCCTTGATATTAAAAAAAAAAAATCCTTTCTTCCTTACCAAGTCATTTCTGTTTCGCACGTTTACTCCTCTTCAGTGAAGTATGCTCCAACATACTGAGAAGCAAGAGGTTCAGTTGTTACACAAAGAGGGGATCCACCCTGGGACGCTCCTCTGGACGTGCCCTTGATCGTGGTGCTCTTACCCAGGATTCAGTCTTCTCCCATCCTAAGCTTTCCACTGCGGCATTGTCTTTCAGCACCTTCCTTTAAACACCTACTTCTTGAAGCATTGTTTACTTGAGCATAATCCCTCACTCGGTTTATCTAATCACCAACTACAATTCTTACCTGCCTATTGTCTGAGGTTCTTGACTCTGAGATGTAAGGAGCTGGTTAGACGCAGTCATTCTTGATGTAGATTACATTATCACTCAACCCTCCACCACCACCACCAGCAGCAGCAGCAATTATGAAGTCGCCATTTGAGTGTTGTGTTTCAAGTGCATCCTGGGCCTCTTGCCTCCCTTCTTCTTCTTCTTTGAAAAGCAATCCATGCTTACCTGCTTTAATGATATAAAACTGTATAGATTTTTGCTCTTGTCACAAAATGCAGAAACCGCATAGAATTCTGACTGTCCTTCCCCATGCTCCATGTCACAACTTGACAGCGTGACACTTTTATAGCCTCGAGCAATACAGCAACAGTGCTGTGGGTCATATTTTAACTTTAGTGACAACCTGTAATTGCCTGCAGCCTGCCTCATTTCTGGTCTTGCTGGTTTCTTGAGGTCCTGTGGTAACACAGCTCCCAGTTGCCCATCTCATCTGCCTTCTTTCATGTTTTCTTTTAATGTACTCTTTCATGGTTATCAGGTCTTGCAGCAAAGTAGTCTGAATCTACAGTTCTGCCTTCTTCAGGGTACTCCAAGGAGCTAGAATTTGCTTCCAGCCTACAAGCTCTCACGAATGTCCACCTGTTCCTGTGGCTGGGCTTGGTGAAGGCTGAACATTGGCAGCGTGGCTCCTGATGCCTTGAAATCTCTATCAGCTTTAATCTTTTCTAGACATTTGGGGAGAAAAATAGAAAGCATCAAAGTGTGGCTTGTCAGCGGACATTCCCCTTTCCTTCAGTGTAGCAAGATCCCATTTGGGTTGTGCCTAAACGATGAGGTTGTCAGTCTGCTCCTAGGGGCTCGCATTTGCCTCGTCGTTCAGCAGATGCTTGGTGAACACTCACTCTCTCCACTCCCTTTCTCTTGTTGGACAGCATGCCTGATGAGGGCGCTTACGGAAGGAAGGGCTGATTTGGCTCACAGTTCGAGGGAGCAGTTCATCGTGTCAGAGAACACAGGGCAGCGAGGGCTGCTGGGGCACGGGAAGGTAAGGCAGCCGCTCACATCGTGTCCTCTGTCAGGAAGCAGAAGGAGACATGCTGCTGCCCAGCTCTCACTTTTTCTCCGATTTTGTTCAAGTCAGGACTGCAACCCACGGGATGGTGCTCCCCACATTTGGGGGTGCATCCCCCCTCCTCAGTCAAGCCTCTCGGGAAACGCCTCTCCTCAGAGACATACTTAGAGGTTTCTCTCCAAGGTGATCCAAATCCAGTCAAGTTGACAAGGAAGTTGATATCAACCTCTCAATGAACAGCTAAGGACAGCGTTCACAGCCTCACTGAGTTTCTTTACGTATAGTTGCTGACGGCTGCGAAGCATGTTTCCTTATGAAAAACTTTATAAGTTCTTCCCAATTGTAGTTCTTTGTTTAAAGTGTCCTGGAATGCACGTGACCATCCTCTTATGCCAGAGAACCTTGGCTATCCCACGCGTTCTTTAGCCTTCCCAGCTTTAAGACATCTACACATTGAAGGGCAGATCTTCCCCACTGAGCCTCCAATCCATTACTGCAGCTTGAGCATATCACTGAGTGTGTTATCTCAGCCTGTTAAGATTCAACCTAAAAACAACATGCTCGCTCTAACCCATTGTACCTGAGGTACGTCATGTATCCCAAGATCTGACGTATTTATTAGAGAAAAAATAGCTTGTATCATAGATGATAGCAAGGTAGTTTGAAAGGAATAGTCATTGAATGTGTTTTGAGTGCTTTAGTGGCAAACAGCAGAAGAACTAGACATGGGAACTAGACTGTAAAGTCAAAATCATTTCACATAACAGAACCCATGGAACTAAGTGGCTCAGAAGCTCTGTGCTGGAATATCAACGCTAAGATTCCCTTGGTGCCCTTGCACTGTCTCAAGGTGCCTACAGGAGCACTAAACTATCCCCAACAATACAGCCTTCAAAGCAGGAAGGAATGAAACTGAGAAAAAGAGGAGAAAAACAGCAGCCATTGCTCCTTTTCAGAAAGGCTTCTCTTGTAGCTCATTGAACAAATGAGTCCTCAGCCCACACTCTACCCTCAAAGTTCTCAGAGTGTCTCTCTCTCAACAGCCACTTCTGCCTCTCCTGCGGATTTCTTGAAATGCAAACCCTCAGGCTCCATCTGAGTCAGAGTCCCGGGTTCTGGGTTTTAGTGAGACCCCCAGCTGGCTCTGATACACGCTAAGTTCTGAAGGCTCCTGGCCTAGTCACACCAAAACCAAACTCTTTCATGATGCTCGGAAGAGATGAGCGGTTCTGTGCCTGTTTAGAATGGGACACACTGCAGCCTGGAGTAGAATGGGGCTCCTACTGGTCAGAAAAGGGGGAACAGGAGAGTGCAAGGCGTGGGAAAGGGGAGCAAGAGGCCCAAGCTGTCATGGGAATGGAAAGCAAGAATCAGACCTCAAGTCTGAAATTACTGATTTTGGCAGATTACAGGGAGCTAATACAACTAATAAACAGCTGGAGGAAATCAGTGTTCTAATGAAAAATAGGCCTGATTATTCTACTTCAAATGTAATTTAAGAGTGTGATAAGTACCATATCATGACACATTTGCCGAAAAGCGATTCCACACTGCAAAAATCAGTAGCTAATTAGAACTTCAGTAGAGTGCCAGATCTCACACAATGTGTGAGGTGGGGTAAGGAAGGTTGTTCATCAAAATGCAAATGACTGCTTTTGCGCCTCTTCCTATCCACCAGCTCTACTTCTGCAGCCCGGTGATTTGTTTTGTTTTGTTTTTCTTTTTTCTCAAGAGAGGAGCATAATCTCACTAGGTAGCCCAAGCTAATCTTGAACTCTCAGTCCTCCTGCCTTTGCCGTCCAAGTCCTAGAACTACAAGCATATATTACCTCATTCAATTCCCTCCAACTTAATATTAGAACGTACACACACACTATGGTTAATGTCCAACCATCTAGCTGCCATGTACAGCAGCAACTAGGCACAGACAGCTGCTGAGCCTTTGAAACACAGCTAGCATGCATTGAGATCCGCTATCCATGTAAAATACAGAGATCTTCAGACATAGTACGAAAGAATACACACATGAATTCGCATCATCAGCAACAGCCTGCACAAGACCTGCACAAGATTCAACCAGGCAGAATCCTAGCACTCATGGGGAAGAGCATCAGGAAGTTCCACCTCTATGTGAGGTGCTGCTGGGAGAAGGAGAATCCGTTTTCTTCAGGGATGTGGCCCTGGGAGGCTATTCATGCTCCAGTAGGTAGCCCATACACATAACGCAGCATGAAGTAGACTCGGTGGGCGAAAAACGAAAAGAATGCATGAAATTGGATAGACTGGAATAGTGTCGTGGAGGGTAGAGGAGGAGCTGGGGGAGAGGGAAGGGGGAGATAGATTTTAGCAAGATGCATTGTATGCATGTATGACATTCTCAAATAATAAACAATAGAATAAAATGTGGGAAATGAGAGCCAGCGAGGTGGCTCTCTAGGGGGAGGTACTTACTGCCAATCCTGATGACCTCAACTCCGCTCTCAGAACGTACGTGGTGGAAAGAGAGGACCAACTACAGAAAGTTGTCTTTTGACCTCCATATTTGCACTCTGGCATCCACACACATGGGCACTGGAGCATGTAAACACACACACACACACACATACACACACACACACACACACACACACACACACACACACACACACAGGGGGAGGCTAAATAAATAAATGTAAAACATTAAAGTGTGCAAACTGAAAGAGAATTTTTCTAACTTACATTACGGTAGATGTGAGGCAGAGAGTCTGGAGACTTCTGGCTTCTCCACCCTGCCTGAATTTAAGCCATGAATGCCAGGATTCCAGGAGGAAGAGCCCAAGCACCCTGCCAGGACAGGACTCTACTATGCAGCTGGAATGAAGACGTAAGGACAGGGTGGATTCACCTTCTCCTCTGCATTCCAAAGATGGAGTGGGTGGAAGAACAAACAGTGTGGAAACAAACAAAAAGCTAGAAGAGGAGAACTAAGCAGAAGAATAGAAAAGGACAAGAAATCAAGGACTTTGAAAGCCATCCCATTCCAATTTTACCGAAGGGCAACTCTGCTGCTAGTTAAATAATGATTTAGTCATTACAGTGACTCTTGGAAAGCAATTTATTCTCTCTTTGTATTATTGTTGTGTTTTACAAAGTAAATGTTCAATAGAGGCCATTTGAATGAATTAATTCTTGTTGCTTTGCTGATAATAAAACATATTTTAGCTAATGAATATTTATTCTGACAATTTTTATTCCAGTTCCTCCTCCACAGTCTATTCAATATGCCAGAGCAAAGGAGAGCCCCAGCCTCACTCAGGGTTTAACACTTCCAACGCCAGACCCCTCCTTCTATCACATATAAAGTCCTCTCTCTGCCTGCTTTGCAGGGCACCTGCTCCTTTGCCAGACCATGGTCCATGCTAGGGTCCACCATGACGCTTCTCAAACACACCCCTTTAAGCCCTTCAAGAATGGAGAATTACATGCTTCTCTCTGACACCACTGGATCCTGACACTCCGTAAGAACTGGAATGCTATGGTTGTTGACAGGTGTAGCAAAGTGTGGCAATCCCTTTCAATAGCTTTTAGTAGAAGCTCACCTGTGGGTA